>NC_053025.1:344229930-344363307 GCF_003073215.2 Triticum urartu
TTCACTGGCAATCCACAATGTCTCTTGGATGCTCTGAACGCGACGCCTAACCGTCTGGAGGATTCACAGTCCTCAAGTGTAATAAGTCTTCAGATCACACAGACAAGAAGACTCAAGTGATGCCCAATTTGCTCTGGCTCTGGGCGGTTAGGGGTTTTCTCCTCACTAGGAATTTTCTCTCAAAGGCTTCGAGGTGGGTTGCTCTCAAACGACAAAAGCCGTGCACTGAAATCTGAGCAGCCAACCGTTTATGGTTGTGGGGGTGAGCTATTTATAGCCACTTGGCAACCCGACCTGATTTGTCCGAAATGACCCTGGGTCACTAAGGAACTGACACGTGTCTCAACGGTCAGATTTCAAACTCTCATGGCAACTTTGCTTGGGCTACAAGCAAAGCTGACTTGTCCGGCTCTGGACAAGATTCGCTCTCATTGTCTTCGCTCGAAGACATAGGTTTTTGATTTAGGCATCACTTCAGTCATTCTGACTGGTTCTCCTGGACCCCACTTAACAGTACAGTGGTTCCTATGACTCAACACAAAAGAAAAGGAACTACGAAAGATCTAAGTCTTCGAGCTCCATAGGCTTCATAACGTGTCTTCTTTTGTCATAGTCTTCAATGTGAATATCTTCATATACCACCTTTGTCTTCAATGTCTTCATACATTTTTAGGGGTCATCTCTGGTAGTAAAACCAAATCAATGAGGGACTTCTACCTGTGTTTTCCTGCAATTCTCACAACCACATTAGTCCCTCAACTAGGTTTGTCGTCAATACTCCAAAACCAACTAGGGGTGGCAGATGCACTTACAATCTCCCCCTTTTTGGTGATTGATGACAAACTAGTTGAAGTTTTCAACGGGGAATATAATGTGTGAAGTTTGTAAAGGATAGGGAATTGTCTTCATAAGTTGCAAGGGCTCCCCCTGAAGATGTGCATATAAGTTAATTTGCTTTTGGAATGCAAATGCACATGGCAGGTTGTACTTGTGGAGATCCACTTCAGCTTATGATGACAATCCACTATGCATGTGAAAGTATAAGAAGATAATGACATGCATAATGGAAAATGGACGTCTGCAGAATGAGATAAGTGCGGAATTTATCGTCGCACATGCGGAATTTATCTTTGCAAACAGAGTGGCAAACGAGTAGCAGACGACCATCGAGTCTTAGTGTTACAACTCAAAGAACCGAATGAAGCAAAAATGAGAGTTGTAAGCACGAAGCAAAATGTAGCAAAAAGGAATATAGCACCCGCCCATATGGGCCCACTTGAAGACTATCAACCCATACACTTCTCCCCCTTTTGTCAGCAAGGACTAAAAAGGTTCGAAGACATAGAGTGTCTACTCGTTTCCAGGAGCAGCAGGGTCATTGGAGGTGTTTGGCGGTGCAGACGAGCTTGGAGGTGCTGAAGCAGGTGGCGGTGATGTAGCATCGTCATCTTCATCAATGATCCTTGCAGTAACTGTGGTAGCAGATGAAGAAAACTCAGAGTCTTCAAGTGATGGTGTGTTGCGCATCACAGCCCTTCTAGGAGGTGTGGTGTCAAACTTGAAATGCTCTGTGAAGCCATCCTCTTCAAGTTCAGCTTCAGTACATATCATTGAGAGCCCTTTCCATGTACGACGGCACGTTTCATGTGTAACGAAAGCATTCTTGGTGGCTAGGTTTCGAAGACGATTGACATCCACCAAGAGGCTCTTCATCTGACGCTTTAGCCAGTCATGATGCCTATCTTGCTTTTGGTGAAGGGCCACAAGAAGCTCTCGATCATTGAGGACATGAGCACGCTTCTTGGGTCTTGGAGCATTTGTGCTGTCTGTGGCTTCAGTAGATGCTGGTGCACGTGTAGTGCCAGCCAACGGATATACCCTGGATATGGCTTCAACACCTTCAACATTCTGCGTGAAGCTCTGGTGTTCTGCATTCTGAAGACTTATCGGTTGCTTGGCAGGCTCAGGATATATTGCTTCAGCAGAGGTATCCACATCTGGCAAGAAGATCCGATGGTTTCGGGCAGAGGGCTGATACGAGATCGCAGAGTGCAGTTTGATCAGCCTCATCACCCAAGGTGCATAGAACTTCAAACCAAATAATTCTGAGCCTGACGCAGCAAGTTGGCGTATGAAGAGATCCTGTGCGTTGAAGCATTTGCCATGCAGGATATAGAATATGAGAGTCCTCATTGCACCCTCAATCTTGGCATGTGGTGAGTGTCCCTTAATGGGCCAGAGAGTCCGCTGGATGATGTGATATATGGTCCTGGGAAGGTACTCTAGGTCTTCAATGAAGAACTCAGTAGGATAGGGTGCATCATGGGGCAATGGCTTCATCATTGAGAGAATCTGACTCATATTGGGTTCAGGCCTCTGGAATATGTTCTCAATAGCTTCAGAATGTAGTTGACAGCCTTCCTCGAAGAACTCGCCTGGAGTGGGCAGGCCGGTGAGCTCAATGATATCAAATGCATTGGCTTCATGATGGACATTGCCGGTCATCCACTCCAGGATCCGAGTCTTCGGATCTCTGTTGCATCCTTTGATATGGAGGGTGGCATAGAACTGAAGCAGAAGCTCTTCATTCCAGTGCTCTTCATCAGTCACAAACGGCAGCATACCCACTTGCCTGAAGCAATCCAGTGCTTCCTCTAAGCAGGGCAGACCAGTAATGGCGTCAACCTCAAGGCGCTTGTGCGGGAAGATGTGACCTTGGTTGTATAGGATGCATGAATAATAGCTGCGCTGAGAATAGCTCCAGAACCTATCTGATACAATCCTTTCCCTTGAATAGTGTTCTTGGAGCTATTGAAAAATGTATTGTCTGCCTTGAAGCTATTGATGTCAAAGGAACCAGGTGCTGATGCAGGACCTGGGAACCTTGGCAGCCTTGGGACTGGCTTCTAAACATGAGGCCTGTGCTCAATATGATAATCGAATTGAGGACCTGCAGCAGACTCAGGAACAGAAGTGTCTGGCTTGGTAGCTTCGCTGTCCGCTGAAGCATTTGGTGGGGCGGGCTCCACATTGGCTTCAGTGTTTGTGGTGGCAGCCGCAACATTTTCTTCATCCGCTTGTGTAGTTGGAGGGACAACCTCAGGCACGTTCTCCTAGAGAACTGCATCTTGATGGAGCGGGGGAGTGGGTTCTGGTGGTGCTTCTTCATTGTCTTCAGCTGATGCAGCCGGAATTTCTGCAGAATGGACTTGAGGCCGTGGACCTTTTCGAAGCCTACAGAACGCAGACGACGCTTGTGGGGTTGGAGTGGGCTGGGCCTCAAGGTCTTCTTCCTCCTGAGGGCGATCCGCCCATGACGCATCTTGTGCCATTGGCGTCAGAGGACGACCAATGCTGATGAGTTCGCTTGTTTCAAGCTAAGGAAGGGCTGCATCATATTGCACATTGGCCTGGTGACCAATGTCTTCAGCAGCTGTGGTGCCGGCTGCTGGAATATCTTCAGCTTCAGGAGCCTCTGTGGGAGCAGGCTCATGAACTGTCAGCTGACGTTCTGCATTGGGGTGAATGACAGAGAGGGGTTCAACCATCAAGGGCTCTGTGGGAGCAGCCCGAGCTTTCTTGATCTTGCGCTTCTTCTTGGTGGGGTCAGAAGGAGAGGCTTCAGAGTGTTTCCTCTTCCTAGCTTCAGCCTCTGCATTCCGTGTCTTCTTAAGCTCTGAAGCGGTTGACCGGCTCTTTGGCTTCGAGCCAGTCGTGGCGGTTGGGAAGACAATCGGAATAGCTTCTTGTCTTGGTGCCTCTGGTTCATTCACAGCAGGCTACTTCTTCTTCTTCGCGGCCATCTTGGGGTCGATGCCAGGACGCCCAAGTGCCTTGCGCTTCTCGGCCTCATTGTAGGCCTGCACACATCGTTCTGCCAGAGACTTCATCCGCTCACGCGAGCCCTGAGCTTCAGCACGCTTCTTTAGAAAATTATCCTTGAGCTCATGCAACATAGTTTTGAAGCTCTTCACTTCCTGCATGCTGAGCCTGGCCATGTGCTTCTTGAACTGAGCCTTTTCATGATCAATTTTCTGCTTCAGCTCAACTATGCGCTGAGCAATGGCAAGTTCTGAAGCAATTGCGCCTTGGAAGGCGACGCTGAGACCGACAGGCAGCTGCAGATCTTCGAAGCTGATGTCTGGTGAGGCAAACCATTCATCAATGAAGTTGTGGATGATGGCGACATCAAAGAGAGGCAAATTGTTGAAGATTTCAGCTTCTTCTTTGCTTTTGATAAGCTGCTCTAGAGCGTCATCTCCAAGATCTTCATCGCTAGATAGATCAATGGCTTCGCTGCGCAGAATGGCAGCAGCAGTGAGCTCTTTGCCGGTTTTTTGCTGGGGCTCCTTTTCTTTCTGGGCTTGGAGACGCGGGATACGTCTTCAGACTGCACACTGACTTCAGGAGGTGCAGTTTTCAATGGCTTCGCCCTTGAGATTTTTGAGGCAGGGGCCGGCTTTGAAGCTTTTGGTTTCTTCGTCTGCTTTGGCTTCGGCACAGCAGGAGCTTCATTGGACTCAGAGTCAGCTGGAGGGTCATTTACGGCAGTCCCTTGGACTAAGATGTGAGTGATCAGGCCCTCAAGATTGGCAAACGGACCGATGATATTGGGTTCGGCATCGCGTGTGCCATCTGCCCTTGGTGCGGAGGGACCAGGGTTGAAGTCTAACCCAAATTTCTTCTTGTTCAGCTTCGCTGATTGTTGAGCAAACTGGAAGTTGCGCTTGAACAGATTGTCGTCACGACACCAGAGTAGTGACGACGGATGTGCATCATCAGGCTGTGGTCCTCGGACCATGCATGGGTAGAAGCCTTGAGCAATGGCTTCATCTCTGGTCCTGGGCATGAGATTCTTGAAATGGATGTCCCCCCATGGTCTCCTGATGGCACTTTTCTCAGCATACTCCTCAGTGACGAAGCGGTATTTGAACCACTGTTCTGCCCAATACCGTCGAATCCATTGGATTCGGGTCTTGCGCTGCCCATAGCTCTCTTCTGGATCTGTTTTGTACGTTTCTGCCAAGTCTTCAGGCAGATCCTTGGAAGTTCCCTCATGTCTCTGTCTGCCCCCCTTCCTTGCTGCTGCTTCTGAAGCCATAAACTTTAACTTGAAAGGCTTCAAGACTTTCAAAGGCTTCAAAGGCTTTCTTTTTCTGGACCAACAGGAACTGGCTTCAGGAGAGTTTATGTGATGCTGTAGGAATTCTGCAAATGAATGCAGACTATGAGAACCGAAGGATTCTCCCACGGACATGTACCTGTGACAGCATTAAGGTGCGAGGGAAGGGGAAGAGGTCATATGCATTCTCAGAAGGTTTTGAAGATTAATCAGTTTAGAAGACATTGACATCATCGTGCGAAGACATTCACTCATAGATAAGAAGTTGGTTCCAGATTTGTACGAACCCACAGATCAGTACAAGTGAGGAATCTAACTACTTTATGAAGCACAAGTGAATATACTAGGCATGTTATGAGATGCAGCGAGAGATGTAACTAGTGTGAAAAGAAACTTCTTATGGTAGAAAGTGACAGAACCATGAGATCAAAAGAGGCTGTAAAAAGAAGTTTTATTTACCACACTTGGAACTGCTAGACGGAAGTGGGAGATGATGCCGAGCAGTTCAGTCCTCCGTGCCCTAACTTGGCGACGGAAGACACCTACGGCGACGGCGGAGAGGACGATGTCCACAGTCGGCGTGAAGACGGCGTCGGAGAGGTTGCGGCAGTGAAGCGCTTCGTCGCCGGCGTCGTCGAGAGCTAGCGGTGGCGCTAGGGTTCGTGCGAGGGTGGAAGAAGGAGATAATGACCGCGGTAAGTGTGAACTTATAGGCGCAGGGGAGGCACTGCGCTATTACTCAGGTGCCCCTGGCGATTCGCATTTGAGTAGTACGTGGCCATCATGCAGTATTTTGGGGGCAGTTCCACATCCCACGCACGCCTGGATTGTCGGGCGGTCATTCCTACTTCTCCGGATTTTATGTGGAGGAATGAGCATTAAAAACGGACTTTATGGTTGTCTCTTTATCTTCTGCTGACAAGGACGCAGTGAAGACATTCGACAGTTTCAATAGAATGCATATGACTTAGAGAGATAGAGTTTGAGATAGAAAGCATAGAGAAGTTTGGGGTCCGATCACATTCACTTAGTTCAAAAGATTCAACACGAAGACATAGCTATAAGTGAATGCTGTAGAGGACAGAACACTAGCATATATTTGACATTCACTCAGAGTCAGCTGGAGGGTCATTCACAGCAGTCCCTTGGACTAAGATGTGGGTGATCAGGCCCTCAAGATTGGCGAACGGACCGATGATATTGGGTTCCGCGTCGCGTGTGCCATCTGCCCTTGGTGCGGAGGGACCAGGGTTGAAGTCTGACCCAAATTTCTTCTTATTCAGCTTCGCTGACTGTTGGGCAAACTGAAAGTTGCGCTTGAAGAGATTGTCGTCACGGCACCAGAGGAGTGACGACGGATGCGCATCATCAGGCTATGGTCCTCGGACCATGCATGGGTAGAAGCCCTGAGCAATGGCTTCAGCTCTGGTCTTGGGTACGAGGTTCTTGTATAAGATGTCCCCCCATGGCTTCTTGATGGCACTCTTTTCAGCATACTCCTAAGTGACGAAGCGGTATTTGAAGCACTGTTCTGCCCAATAGCGTCGAATCCATTGGATTCGGGTCTTGCGCTGCCCATAGCTCTCTTCTGGATCTGTTTTGTACATTTCTGCCAAGTCTTCAGGCAGATCTTTGGAAGTTCCCTCACGTCTCTGTCTGCCCCCCTTCCTTGCTGCTGCTTCAGAAGCCATAAACTTTAACTTGAAAGGCTTCAAGGCTTTCAAAGGCTTCAAAGGCTTTCTTTTTCTGGACCAATAGGAACTGGCTTCAGGAGAGTTTATGTGATGCTGTAGGAATTCTGCAAATGAATGCAGACTATGAGAACCGAAGGATTCTCCCACGGACATGTACCTGTGGCAGCATTAAGGTGCGAGGGGAGGGGAAGAGGTCATATGCATTCTCAGAAGGTTTTGAAGATTAATCAGTTTAGAAGACATTGACCTCATCGTGCGAAGACATTCACTCATAGATAAGAAGTTGGTTCCAGATTTGTACGAACCCACAGATCAGTACAAGTGAGGAATCTAACTACTTTATGAAGCACAAGTGAATATACTAGGCATGTTATGAGATGCAGCGAGAGATGTAACTAGTGTGAAGAGAAACTTCTTATGGTAGAAAGTGACAGAACCATGAGATCAAAAGAGGCTGTAAAAAGAAGTTTTATTTACCACACTGGAACTGCTAGACGGAAGGGAGTTGATGCCAAGCAGTTCAGTCCTCCGTGCCCTAACTTGGCGACGAAAAACACCTACGGCAACGGCGGAGAGGACGATGCCCGCGGTCGGCGTGAGGACGGCGTTGGAGAGGTTGCGGCAGCGAAGCGCTTCGTCTCCGGCGTTGTCGAGTGCTAGCGGTGGCGCTAGGGTTCTTGCGAGGGTGGAAGAAGGAGATAATGACTGCGGTAAGTGTGAATTTATAGGCTCAGGGGCGGCACTGTGCTATTACACAGGTGCCCCTGGCGGTTCGCATTTGAGGAACGCGTGGCCAGTTAGCGGATGTTTGGGGTTTGTTCCACGTCCCACGCATGCCTAAATTGTCGGGCGGTCGTTCCTGCTTCTCCGGATTTTATGTGGAGGAATGAGCATTAAAAACGGACTTTATGGTTGTCTCTATATCTTCAGCTGACAAGGACACAGTGAAGACATTCGACAGTTTCAATAGAATGCATATGACTTGGAGAGATAGAATTTGAGATAGAAAGCATAGAGAGATTAGGGTCCGATCACATTCACTTAGTTCAAAAGATTCAACCAAGAAGACATAGCTATAAGTGAATGCTGTAGAGGACAGAACACTAGTATGTATATATATCTATATAATTAATGTAGTGAAGATAATCATGAAGACATGTTGAGTTCGAAGCCAAACCAAATGTGAAGATATTGCAAGGTAACGCCATGAGTGACACAATTCAAAAATGGAACGTTTGGTGGTGGCGTTACCCACCGTATAGGAAGTATTAGACCCAGACACAGCGCATAATTATCGTGGCGCTCCGAAGTCAAATTCCACATTAATGTATTCACACTTAGAATGTGTGTCTTCATTGATTGAAGATATACTTTACTTTGTGTGTTGTACATCTAAGTCATCAATATGCATAAGTGTTAGGATGTGTCTGATCACAGGACATTTGAGGATTCCAAGATATTTAGCTCACACCATAACTTGCAAAATCTCTTCTCATCCAAGGGCTTGGTGAAGATATCCGCCAATTGCTCTTCAGTGTTGACGTGTATGATATCAATGTCTTCCTTCACAACATGATCTCTGAGAAAGTCATGACGAATTTCAATGTGCTTTGTCTTCAAGTGCTGAACTGGGTTGTTGGCAATCTTGATGGCGCTTTCGTTGTCGCAGTAAAGTGGCACTTGCTTCAGATGAATGCCATAGTCCTTGAGTGTTTGCTTCATCCACAGAAGCTGAGCGCAGCAAGATCCAGCAGCAATGTATTCAGATTCAGCAGTGGAGAGAGATACACAGTTCTGCTTCTTTGAAGACCAACATACAAGTGATCGTCCCAGAAAATGACATGTGCCTGATGTAGACTTGCGATCAACCTTGTCACCAGCATAATCAGCATCCGAAAATCCAACCAAATCAAATTCTGAGCCCTTTGGATACCATAATCCTAGAGTTGGGGTGTGAGCCAAATATCAAAGAATTCGCTTCACAGCTAAGTGATGCGACTCCTTTGGTGCCGCTTGAAATCGAGCACACATGCAAACACTAAGCATAATATCTGGCCTAGATGCACATAAATAAAGCAAAGACCCAATCATGGAGCGGTATACCTTTTGATCGAACTCTTTACCATTGTCGTCAGGACCTAGATGATGTTTGGCTGGCATTGGTGTTGTGAAGCCTTTGCAGTCTTGCATACCGAACTTCTTCAGGCAATCTTTGAGATACTTCTCTTGAGATATGAAGATGCCATTGCGCTGTTGTCGTATTTGAAGACCAAGGAAAAATTTCAGCTCCCCCATCATGGACATCTGATATTGCTCTTGCATCATATATCCAAACTCTTCACTGTACTTATGATAGGTGCAGCCGAAGATAATGTCATCCACATATATTTGGCATACAAACAGCTCACCATCATATGTCTTCGTGAAAAGAGTGGGATCCAGGGAACCAGGTATGAAGCCTTTGCTCTTCAGGAAGTACTTGAGTGTGTCATACCAGGCCCTAGGGGCTTGTTTGAGGCCATACAGTGCCTTGTTGAGCTTGTATACCATGTCAGGATGTTTTGGATTTTCAAAGCCAGGTGGCTGTGCAACATACACTTCTTCTTCAATCTTGCCATTGAGAAAGGCACTTTTCACATCCATTTGATATAGAAGTATGTTATGATGATTTGCATAGGCCAGCAGTATGCGTATAGCTTCAAGCCTTGCCACAGGAGCAAATGTTTCATCGAAGTCAATGCCCTCCACTTGAGTATATCCTTGAGCAACGAGACGAGCTTTGTTTCTGACAACTTGACCATGCTCATCTTGCTTGTTGCGGTATATCCATTTGGTGCCTATTATGTTGTGCTTCCGTGGATCAGGACGCTTAACCAGTTCCCATACATTATTCAGCTCAAACTGTTGAAGCTCTTCTTGCATAGCTTGAATCCATTCAGGTTCCATGAAGGCTTCATCAACTTTCTTGGGTTCTGATATTGAGACGAATGCGAAGTGCCCACAGAAGTTTGCTAGCTGAGTTGCCCTTGAACGAGTGAGTGGACCAGGTGCATTGATGATGTCAATTATTCTGTCAATCTGCACTTCATTTGCAACACGAGGATGTACAGGGCGAAGACTTTGCTCTTGCTGATCTGTGTTGTTGTTGGGAGGAATGTCTTCAGGCTGAGCATTGTCTTCATGTTGATAAGGTGCTGAGATGATAAGTTCTTCTTCAGGATGAGCTTCAGAAGGTATAATCTCTCCAGTTCCCATAAGCTTGATTGATTCACTAGCTGGAACTTCATCTAGCACATTTGGCAGTTGCTCTCTTTGTGAACCATTTGTCTCATCGAACCGTACATCCACTGTTTCAACCACTTTGTAATGGAAGAGATTGAAGACTCTGTAGGAGTGTGAATCCTTTCCATATCCAAGCATAAAGCCCTCATGTGCTTTTGGTGCAAACTTTGAGGTGTGGTGTGGGTCCTTGATCCAGCACCTTGCGCCAAATACTCTGAAGTAACTGACATTTGGTTTCTTGCCAGTTAGGAGTTCATAAGATGTCTTGTTCAGAAGCTTGTGAAGATAGACACGATTGATTGTATGGCATGCAGTGTCAATGGCTTCAGTCTAGAATTTTCTTGGAGTCTTGTATTCATCTAGCATCGTTCTGGCCATTTCAATGAGTGTTCTGTTCTTGCGTTCGACGACGCCATTCTGCTGTGGCGTGTACGGAGCTGAGAATTCATGTGTGATGCCCAAGGTATCCAGATATGTATCAAGGTCAGTGTTCTTGAATTCGGTGCCATTGTCACTTCTGATGTGCTTTATCTTGGCACCAAAATTGTTCATAGCTCGATTGGCGAAGCATCTGAAGACATCCTGCACTTCAGTCTTGTAAAGGATTATGTGCACCCAAGTATATCTAGAGTAATCATCAACAATGACGAAGCCATAGAGGCAAGCAGTAGTAGTAAAAGTTGAGTAGTGAGTGGGACCGAAAAGATCCATGTGGAGCAGTTCGAAGGGTTGTGTAGTAGTCATGATTGTCTTTGAAGGATGTTTTGCCCTTGTCATCTTCCCTGCTTCACAGGCACCGCATAAGTGATCTTTCTTGAACTTGACGCCCTCGATGCCTATGACGTGCTTCTTCTTCGCAAGAGTGTGGAGGTTCCTCATGCCAGCATGCCCAAGCCTCCGATGCCAAAGCCAGCATTCTGAAGCTTTTGCAAGAAGACATACTGCAAGTTGTGGCCCTGCTGAGAAATCTACCACGTACAAATCACCTTTCCGATACCCTTCAAACACTAGAGACTTGTCAGATTCCATTAGTACCAGGCAACGATATTTTCCAAACATTACGATCATATTCAAATCGCAAAGCATTGAGATAGACATTAAGTTGAAGCCAAGGGATTCAACAAGCATGACTTTATCCATGTGTTGATCCTTTGAGATTGCAACTCTACCTAGACCCAATACCTTACTTTTACCAGTGTCAGCAAATGTGATGTGGCTCTTGTCGGATGGACGTAAGGTTGAGTCCATAAGAAGGCTTCTTTTGCTAGTCATGTGATTTGTACACCCACTGTCAATAATCCATTCTGAAGACTATGAAGTCGCTGGTGTCGTACCCTACAGTGCAGTTAGGGGGATAGGCTTCACGAAGAGAATTGTGAAGCAAAAACATTTGACGAACCAGTGGGTTATGAAAACTTAGATCCAGATTAGGACTAATAGGGAGAGTAGCATGCGATTCAGGAACGAGGTACATAATGATGCCATTCGGGCATTTTATCTTGCGCCCTACAAGATTTTTAAGGTCCCCAGCAATAGCATCAGAAGATTTTGTTTTTCTGCTGGAGACCTTTCCCTGCAAAAGAGAGTTAAGCTTTCTTAACCACCCACATCTTCAAGGGTGGCATAGAAGCAATAAGTCTAAGTGCAGCATCTGAGAATTTTGGCTTTGAAGCCTTAGCAAACAGTCTAGCAGGTGGACAATAGTACTCATAGGAATAGGCAAAATAATTTTTGGTCATATGAAGATGACGATTCGAAGAACCGCTCTCATATTCATTTGCCTGAGTATGGTTTCCCTGCAAAACATTTGCCTTAGTGTGACTCAGGTGAGTCCTCTGATTGTATGAAGCCTTTGGACCGTATGAAGCCTTCGGTCTGAGGTTTGTCTTCTTCAAGTGAGGTGTCATGAAGACATTCTCAGGAAGATTTTCCAGACATTTTTTCGGAACCCAGATCTTCTTCATAGGCGGTCCATTCCTGCAGTTAATACCAATGTACCTGGCAAATACTTCACCATTCTGATTCTTAAATAGTTTATAGTTTGCATCAAAGGATTCATCAATGATAATGGGGTTAGCACAAGTGAAGCCAGATAAATTGGATGGATCTGCTGAAAGTTCCTTTGCAGCAACCCATGTGGTTTTGGGGTACTGCTCAGGTTTCCAGTAAGAGCCATCTGCATTTATTTTCCTCACAAACCCAACACCCTCTTTCATAGGGTTTCGGTTCAGAATCTGCTTCTTGAGGACATCACATAATGTCTGATGTCCTTTAAGACTTTTGCACATCCCTGTTTCAAGCAATGTCTTCAACCTAGCATTCTCATCAGCAATAGCAGTGGTATCCTCAGCAGAGGGGTTAGTTACCACATCAATAGTTGAAGATATTGCAACAGCAGTAGCAGTGGAACATTCAGCAACAGAAGTAGCATTATCACGCTCAATGCATTTAAGACATGGTGGTTCAAATCCTTCCTGAGTGGAACTGATCTGTTCGGCGCGAAGTGACTCGTTTTCCTTTTGAAGATCTTCATGAGCAGCTCTCAATTTCTCAAGTTCTTGCTTCCTTTGAAGATAATCATAGGAAAGCTTTTCATGAGTTGTTGAGAGAGTATCAAGACGATCTTCAAGTTCCTGATACTTAACGTGAAGGTTTTTTATGTCTTCAATTAAGGATTCAGATCGAGTCATTTCAGCACCCAACAGATCATCGCTTCTGTCTAATAGTTTTTGAGTATGTTCCATAGCTTTCTGTTGTTCAGTTGCAATTTTAGCAAGTGTTTTGTAGCTGGGTTTTGAAACACAGTCAGAGTCATCGTCGCTAGATGTTTGATAGCGAGTAGTGCGTGTGTTTACCTTGGCACCGCGTGCCATGAAGCAGTAGGTAGGAGTGGAGTCGTCCTTGTCATTTGTGTCGGTGTCGGTGATGCAGTCATTGTCTTCACTGTTGAAGATGGACTTGGCGAGGTATGCTGTAGCCAGACTCGCAATGCCAGAATCAGACTCCTCCTCAGACTCCATCTGCCTCCTCAGATGCGGACTCCTCCTCTGAATCCATCTCCTTGCCAAAAAACGCACGTGCCTTGCCAGATGAGCTCTTCTTGTGTGATGAAGACTTTGGGGAAGACTTGGAAGAAGACCTCGAGTATTTCTTCTTCTTCTTGTCGTCAGAATCATATTCCTTGCTCTTCTTCTTCCTTCTGTTCTCATTGTCCCACTGTGGACACTCAGAGATGAAGTGTCCAGTTTTCTTGCACTTGTGACATGTTTTCTTCTTGTAGTCATGAGCAGAAGCTTCATCATTCCTTGAGCTTGATCGTGAAGATTTTCTGAAGCCTTTCTTCTTGGTGAATTTTTGGAACTTCTTCACTAGAATTGCAAGTTCCCTTCCAATGTCTTCAGGATCATCAGAACTACTGTCAGATTCTTCAGATGAGGAAACAGCTTTTGCCTTCAAGGCATGAGTTCGTCCATAGTTTGGACCGTAGATATCTCTTTTCTCAGAAAGCTGAAACTCATGTGTGTTGAGCCTCTCAAGTATGTCAGATGGATCGAGTGTCTTGAAATCAGGACGTTCTTGAATCATCAGGGCTAGGATGTCAAACGAACTATCAAGTGATCTCAGCAGCGTCTTGACGATTTCATGTTTGGTGATCTCGGTGGCGCCGAGGGCTTGAAGCTCATTTGTGATGTCAGTGAGCCGGTCAAATGTGTGCTGGACATTCTCATTGTCATTTCGCTTGAAGCGGTTGAAGAGGTTGCGAAGAACACTGATTCTTTGATCTCTCTGGGTTGAGACACCCTCATTAACCTTGGAGAGCCAGTCCCAGACCAGCTTGGATGTCTTCAAGGCACTCACACGGCCATACTGTCCTTTTGTCAGATGACCACAGATGATATTTTTGGCAGTAGAGTCCAGTTGAGTGAACTTCTTGACATCAGCAGCAGTGACACCTTCTCCAGCCTTGGGAACACCGTTCTCGACGACATACCATAGGTCGACATCAATGGCTTCAAGATGCATGCGCATCTTATTCTTCCAGTAGGGATATTCAGTTCCATCGAAGACGGGGCACGCAGCGGAGACTTTGATTATCCCTGCAGTCGACATAGCTAAAACTCTAGGTGGTTAAACCGAATCACACAGAACAAGGGAGCACCACGCTCTGATACCAATTGAAAGTGCGTTATATCGACTAGAGGGGGGTGAATAGGCGATTTTTATGAAAGTCTTCAAAACGTGAGAGTTATGAAGACAGACAGCGAAGATTATGCCTTTTACTATGCAGCGGAAGTTAGATTACACTAGGCTAGCCATGGTCATGTATTCAGTAGAGTGAAAGCACAATGACAAACAACTACAGTGTAATAAGGATCAGGTAGGAAGAAGTTATGAAGCCAAACAGTTCATACATACACGTTGTGAAGACAAAAGATAAAGCAAGCATGCAATGGCTTCACAATGTGTAACAGTAAGAAAAGGAGGTGAAGATGAAACCAGTGACTCGTTGAAGACAATGATATGTTGGACCAGTTCCAGTTGCTGTGACAACTGTACGTCTGGTTGGAGCGGCTGGGTATTTGAACCTTAGGACACACAGTCCCGGACACCCAGTCCTGAACACACAGTCCAGGACACCAAGTCCTCACCGTATTCTCCTTGAGCTAAGGTCACTTAGTCCTCGCCCAATCACTCTGGTAAGTCTTCAAGGTAGACTCCCAAACCTTCACAAACTTCGTTCACTGGCAATCCACAATGTCTCTTGGATGCTCTGAACGCGACGCCTAACCGTCTGGAGGATTCACAGTCCTCAAGTGTAATAAGTCTTCAGATCACACAGACAAGAAGACTCAAGTGATGCCCAATTTTCTCTGGCTCTGGGTGGTTATGGGTTTTCTCCTCACTAGGAATTTTCTCTCAAAGGCTTCGAGGTGGGTTGCTCTCAAACGACAAAAGCCGTGCACTGAAATCTGAGCAGCCAACCGTTTATGGTTATGGGGGTGGGCTATTTATAGCCACTTGGCAACCCGACCTGATTTGTCCGAAATGACCCTGGGTCACTAAGGAGCTGACACGTGTCTCAACGGTCAGATTTCAAACTCTCATGGCAGCTTTACTTGAGCTACAAGCAAAGCTGACTTGTCCGGCTCTGGACAAGATTCGCTCTCATTGTCTTCGCTCGAAGACATAGGTTTTTGATTTAGGCATCACTTCGGTCATTCTAACTGGTTCTCCTGGACCCCACTTAACAGTACGGTGGTTCCTATGACTCAACACAGAATAAAAAGAACTGCGAAAGATCTAAGTCTTCGAGTTCCATAGGCTTCATAACGTGTCTTCTTTTGTCATAGTCTTCAATGTGAATATCTTCATATACCACCTTTGTCTTCAATGTCTTCATACATTTTTAGGGGTCATCTCTGGTAGTAAAACCGAATCAATGAGGGACTTCTACCTGTGTTTTCCTGCAATTCTCACAAACACATTAGTCCCTCAACTAGGTTTGTCGTCAATACTCCAAAACCAACTAGGGGTGGCACTAGATGCACTTACACTTTCTTCTTGGTGAATTTTTGGAACTTCTTCACTAGAATTGCAAGTTCCCTTCCAATGTCTTCAAGGTCATCAGAACTGCTGTCAGATTCTTCTTCAGATGAGGAAACAACTTTTGCCTTCAAGGCACAAGTTTGCCCATAGTTTGGACCGTAGATATCTCTTTTCTCAGAAAACTGAAACTCATGTGTGTTGAGCCTCTCAAGTATGTCAGATGGATCGAGTGTCTTGAAATCAGGACGTTCTTGAATCATCAGGCCTAGGATGTGAAACGAACTATCAAGTGATCTCAGCAGCGTCTTGACGATTTCATGTTTGGTGATCTCAGTGGCGCCGAGGGCTTAAAGCTCATTTGTGATGTCAGTGAGCCGATCAAATGTGTGCTGGACATTCTCATTGTCATTTCGCTTGAAGCGGTTGAAGAGGTTGCGAAGGACACTGATTCTTTGATCTCTCTGGGTTGAGACGCCTTCATTGACCTTGGAGAGCCAGTCCCAGACCAGCTTGGATGTCTTCAAGGCACTCACATGGCCATACTGTCCTTTTGTCAGATGGCCACAGATGATATTTTTGGCAGTAGAGTCCAGTTGAGTGAACTTCTTGACATCAGCACCAGTGACACCTTCTCCAGCCTTGGGAACGCCGTTCTCGATGACATACCATAGGTCGACGTCAATGGCTTCAAGATGCATGCGCATCTTATTCTTCCAGTAGGGATATTCAGTTCCATCGAAGACGGGGCACACAGCGGAGACTTTGATTATCCCTGTAGTCGACATAGCTAAAACTCTAGGTGGTTAAACCGAATCACACAGAACAAGGGAGCACCTTGCTCTGATACCAATTGAAAGTGCATTATATCGACTAGAGGGGGGTGAATAGGCGATTTTTATGAAAGTCTTCAAAACGTGAGAGTTATGAAGACAAACAGCGAAGATTATGCCTTTTACTATGCAGCGGAAGTTAGATTACACTAGGCCAGCCATGGTCATGTATTCAATAGAGTGAAAGCACAATGACAAACAACTGCAGTGTAATAAGGATCAGGCAGGAAGAAGTTATGAAGCCAAACAGTTCATACATTCACGTTGTGAAGACAAAAGATAAAGCAAGCATGCAATAGCTTCACAATGTGTAACAGTAAGAAAAGGAAGTGAATATGAAACCAGTGACTCGTTGAAGACAATGATATGTTGGACCAATTCCAGTTGCTGTGACAACTGTACGTCTGGTTGGAGCGGCTAGGTATTTAAACCTTAGGACACACAGTCCCGGACACCCAGTCCTGAACACATAGTCCAGGACACCAAGTCCTCACCGTATTCTCCTTGAGCTAAGGTCACTTAGTCCTCGCCCAATCACTCTGGTAAGTCTTCAAGGTAGGCTCCCAAACCTTCACAAACTTCGTTCACTGGCAATCCACAATGTCTCTTGGATGCTCTGAACGCGACGCCTAACCGTCTGGAGGATTCACAGTCCTCAAGTGTAATAAGTCTTCAGATCACACAGACAAGAAGACTCAAGTGATGCCCAATTTGCTCTGGCTCTGGGTGGTTAGGGGTTTTCTCCTCACTAGGAATTTTCTCTCAAAGGCTTCGAGGTGGGTTGCTCTCAAACGACAAAAGCCGTGCACTGAAATCTGAGCAGCCAACCGTTTATGGTTGTGGGGGTGGGCTATTTATAGCCACTTGGCAACCCGACCTGATTTGTCCGAAATGACCCTGGGTCACTAAGGAACTGACACGTGTCTCAACGGTCAGATTTCAAACTCTCATGGCAACTTTGCTTGGGCTACAAGCAAAGCTGACTTGTCCGGCTCTGGACAAGATTCGCTCTCATTGTCTTCGCTCGAAGACATAGGTTTTTGATTTAGGCATCACTTCAGTCATTCTGACTGGTTCTCCTAGACCCCACTTAATAGTACGGTGGTTCCTATGACTCGACACAAAAGAAAAGGAACTACGAAAGATCTAAGTCTTCGAGCTCCATAGGCTTCATAACGTGTCTTCTTTTGTCATAGTCTTCAATGTGAATATCTTCATATACCACCTTTGTCTTCAATGTCTTCATACATTTTTAGGGGTCATCTCTGGTAGTAAAACTGAATCAATGAGGGACTTCTACCTGTGTTTTTCTGCAATTCTCACAAACACATTAGTCCCTCAACTAGGTTTGTCGTCAATACTCCAAAACCAACTAGGGGTGGCAGATGCACTTACAGTAACATCCCAAATTTTCAATTTGGAATGTTATTCATTAGATCATCAATGCATATCATATTTTATTTTGCTTTTGGTTTTGATCCTGGAAATTCTACACAACTCAAGGACCTACGGAGAGAGTTGGGGATTTTGTTATTTTCATATTTGAGTTTTCTCAAATTTTGAGAATAGGATCATTTGATTTTATTTATTTTATCATCAATTATTTCTATTACAAAAATATGAGAGAGGTAATAAAATGACTTTCCCAAAATAAAGAAATATTGAGGATTTAATAAAAAATCAAATAGGATTTTATTTCGGAGTTTTTCGTTATTTTATTTGAATTTAGGAAAAATGTGCATTTTTCAAAATTGCATTTAGGCCCCAAATAAATGTTCACCTTGTGCGGCTTGATTTTATAAGCCCGGGAAAATTTATTTCGGGATTTTTGGAGTCCGTTTAGTATTTCTTTTTATTTTTTTTCCGCGCGTAATTATTTAAAAAAAACGAACCGACCTACGGGCCGTGTTTGACCCGGACTCCGGCCCGACTCGCCCTTATCAGCCGGCCCACCCCAGGCCGAACCCTAGCCCCGAGCCGCCACCAGCCCCGCCCGCCGCCGCCGCCACCAGCGCCGCCGCCGCCGCCGGACGCGCCGGTTTTTTTTCAAAAAAATCGTTCGGTTTTTCCGTCGGTTTTTTAGTTTCGGTTTTTTTAAATAGATCGGTTTTTCTGATTTATTTAATTAGCGAGCGTTCGTCGGTTCGTTCGTTCTAACGAACGTTCGTCGTTTTTCTTTTTCTCGGATTAAACCCGCGATTTTTCTGATCATGATTCCTGATCCGATTTTTGTTTTAGTATAACTTTTCGCTCGTTTATCGGAATCAGGCGATTCAAGCGCCTGGAGTTTCGTCTCGAAACCCTCTATCCGTTTAACCAACTTAAACAAGCTTTTGCCACTGTAAAAATTGCTTTAGATCCAAATTAGTAGAACGAAGTTGTTTTCTTTCGCCGTTTGACTTTCGTTGCTTCGTTCGGTTTGATTCTTTTTGCAAACCGGAGTTCTTAAGTTGAATTTTCTGGTTAGATCTCTTATTTGACTTTTACTTGTGCATTAGATGAGTACTTATTGTATGCTTGTTTGTTTGTCTGCGATAGAATACCCGGAGTGCGCCGCCTGTTACTTCGAATCTCTAGGTTTCGCGGATCATCAGCAAGGCAAGTAACACTTTGATTATACCTTTTCTACTACCCAGTTTTATTGCATTAGATCAATCCTCAAACATTGCATGATTAGGATCTAATTAAATTGTGGGATGGGAAGTATTTGAGGTAGTACCTATCACCTGTAATATATCAACCTTTGGGAGTTACTTCTACGTTTGCTTATTGTGCCATGCTATGCTAGTAGACGTGGATTGGGTGAGTGATATCCATGACAGATGTGAGTATTGTTAATTAATGGTTTATCTAAGGTGGCAACTTAAACACACATCTGGGTGGATTGAGGCACCTGGGTCACCCAGGACTTGCCTGTTTTCTTCCGGACCGCCACCCAGACTCAAAGGGATCATGAGACTATTCATACTAGAAACTTCCGTGTGCAGCCACAAGCTATTATGGGCTCTAGCATAGTTGACTAAGTCGTGCGAACTCTTATAGTGGTAGACTAGCAGATGTAGGGGATGTAGGTGGTACGGTCTACCCGATCGTAAGGTGCGAGCGCTTCGGAAAGACTATGTCTCGGTCATCCGTCTTCTCAAACACCATGTAGTGCGAGAAACCAAACGGAGGCGATCGAGTCTTGTGGGGAAAAGTGTGCAAACCTGTGCAGAGTGTATTAAACTAATCATGGTTAGCCGAGTCCCCGGTTATGGACATCTTGAGTATCTAGTACTTGGATTATCATGTGAATCTCAACATGTTACTCTAAATTAAGTTTGTTGGGTTTTGTTAATGATGATGCTTAATTGGGATTGAGAATGCTGTCAACCATTCTCAATGTTTAACAACTACCATGATAGTTAAATAAATTTATTCCTTTCCGGTATGGGAAAAATTGGCTTTACGCAAAACTGTAACCGTAGAGCTTTCCACCAGCCAAATATGCATATAGTATAGCTGTTTCATTCCATTACCCTCTATGTGTTACATTGCCAGCATATTCCATGTGCTGACCCGTTTTCAGGCTGCAACGTTAATGTTGCAGACTTTTCAGACGACGATTAAGGAGTTTTTAGGTCGTGGTTCTATACTCAGTGATGCCGTTGGAGTTGATGGACTCACTTATCTTCCAAGCCTTCCGCTGTTATCGTTATTAGATGGCCTTAAGCCATATTTATTGTAATAAATTCTCTATGGAGACACTCGATGTAATAAGTGTGTGATTGCTACTCTGTTATAAATCCTCCGAGTACTGTGTGGTGTCAGCATTACTGATCTAGGGATGACACCGGAGCACAGACATCAGACTATTTGACGTCTAGTCGCTACACTGAATATGATCTTCCTTTACCTAGAAGGCGTTCTAAAAATTTGGAGTATTTAGATCTTTATGATGAAATTGATAAAAGTGGGATTGAAAGAAATAAAAATCTATATGTTGCTAAACCCACTATATTGGATTTCAAGGAATTTAATTATGAAAGTTGCTCTTTAATTGATTGTATTTCCTTGTTGCAACCTGTGCTAAATTCTCCGCATGCTTATAGTCAAAATAAAGCCTTCACTGAACATATTGTTGATGCCTTGATGCAATCTTATGAAGAAAAACTTGAGTTGAAAGTTTCTATCCCTAGAAAACTCTATGATGAGTGGGAACCAACTATTAAAATTAAAATTAAAGATCATGAGTTTTATGCTTTGTGTGATTTGGGTGCTAGTGTCTCCACCATGCCCAGAACTTTGTGTGATTTACTAGATTTCCGTGACTTTGATGATTGCTCTCTAAACTTGCATCTTGCGGATTCTACCATTAAGAAACCTATGGGAAGGATTAATGATGTTCTTATTGTTGCAAATAGGAATTATGTGCCCGTAGATTTCATTGTTCTTGATATATATTGCAATCCTTCTTGCCCTATTATTCTTGGTAGACCTTTTCTTAGAACGGTTGGTGCGATTATTGATATGAAGGAAGGGAATATTAGATTTCAATTTCCATTAAAAAAGGGCATGGAACACTTTCCAAGAAAGAAAATAAAATTTCCATATGAAACTATCATGAGAGCCACTTATGGATTGCCTACCAAAGATAGCAATACCTAGATCTATCCTCGCTTTTATGCCTAGCTAGGGGCGTTAAACGATAGCGCTTGTTGGGAGGCAACCCAATTTTATTTTTATTCCTTGATTTTTTTTTGCTCCTGTTTAGTAATAAATAAATTATTTATCCTCTGTTTTGGTTGTGTTTTTTGTGTTTAATTAGTGTTTGTGCCAAGTAGAACAGTTGGGAAGACTTGGGGAAAGTCTTGTTGAACTTGCTGTAAAAAACAGAAACTTTAGCGCTCACGAGAACTGCTGTCATTTTTATTTGAAGAGTGATATTTAGTTAATTCTTTTTTAAGATGATTAAAAGATAAATTCCTCACGTCCAGCAGTTTATTTTAGAATTTTTGGGGTTCCAGAAGTTTGCGTTAGTTATAGATTACTACAGACTGTTCTGTTTTTGACAGATTCTGTTTTTCGTGTGTTGCTTGCTTTTTTTTATGAATCTATGGTTAGTAAAATAATTTATAATCCATAGAGAAGTTGGAATAAAGTAGGTTTAAAACCAATATAAATAAATAATGAGTTCATTACAGTACCTTGAAGTGGTCTTTTGTTTTCTTTCTCTAACGGAGCTCACGAGATTTCTATTGAGTTTTGTGTTGTGAAGTTTTCAAGTTTTGGGTGAATTCTTGTGATGGATTATGGAACAAGGAGTGGTGAGAGCCTAAGCTTGGGGATGCCCATGGCACCCCCAATATAATCCAAGGACACCAAAGAGTCAAAGCTTGGGGATGCCCCGGAAGGCATCCCCTCTTTCGTCCACTTCCATCGGTAATTTACTTGGAGCTATATTTTTATTCACCAACATGATATGTGTTTTGCTTGGAGCGTCTTGCATTATTTGTGTCTTTGGTTGTTAGTATGCCACAATCATCCTTGCTTTGCACACCTTTTGAGAGAGCCATACATGAATTAGAATTTGATAGAATACTCTATGTGCTTCACTTATATCTTTTTGAGCTAAGTAGTTTTGCTCTATCTGCTTCACTTATATCTTTTGAGCATTATAATTTTGCTCTATGTGCTTCACTTAGATCTTTTAGAGCACGGTGGTGGATTTGTTTTAAAGAAACTATTGATCTCTCATGTTTCACTTCAATTATTTTGAGTCTTAATAGCATGGTAATTTGCTTAATAATAACATGCTTGGTATTCAAGATTTGTGAAACTTTCTTTTGAGTGTGTTGAATACTAAGAAAAGTTGGATGCTTGATAATTGTTTTGAGATATGGAGGTAATAATATCAAAGTCATGCTAGTTGAGTAGTTGTGAATTTGAGAAGTGCTTGTGTTGAAGTTTGCAAGTCCCGTAGCATGCACGTATGGTAAACGTTATGTAACAAATTTGAACATGAGGTGTTATTTGATTGTCCTCCTTATGAGTGGCGGTCGGGGATGAGCGATGGTATTTTCCTACCAATCTACCCCCCTAGGAGCATGCGCATAATACTTTGGTTTTTGATGGCTTGTAGATTTTTGCAATAAGTATATGAGTTCTTTATGACTAATGTTGAGTCCATGGATTATACGCACTCTCACCCTTCCATCATTGCTAGCCTTTTCGGTACCGTGCATTGCCCTTTCTCACATCTAGAGTTGGTGCAAACTTTGCCGGTACATCCAAACCCCGTGATATGATACGCTCTTTCACACATAAACCTCCTTATATCTTCCTCAAAACAGCCACCATACCTACCTATTATGGCATTTCCATAGCCATTCCGAGATATATTGCCATGCAACTTTCCACCATCCAGTTTATCATGACACATTCATCATTGTCATATTTCTTAGCATGATCATGTAGTTGACATAGTATTTGTGGCAAAGCCACCGTTAATAATTTTTTCATACTTGTCACTCTTGATTCATTGCATATCCCGGTACACCGCCGGAGGCATTCATATAGAGTCATACTTTGTTCTAGCATCGAGTTGTAATCGTTGAGTTGTAAATAAATAGAAGTGTGATGATCATCATTCAATAGAGCATTGTCCCAAAAAAAGGCCAAAGAAAAAAAATAAGGCCAAAAAAAGGGGCAATGCTACTATCTTTTTTTCCACACTTGTGCTTCAAGGTAGCACCATGTTCTTCATATAGAGACTCTCTTAAGTTATCACTTCCATATACTAGTGGGAATTTTTCATTATAGAACTTGGCTTGTATATTCCAACAATGGGCTTCCTCAAGTGCCCTAGGTCTTCGTGAGCAAGCAAGTTGGATGCACACCCACTTAGTTTCTCTTGTTGAGCTTTCATACATTTATAGCTCTAGTGCATCCGTTGCATGGAAATCCCTACTCCTTGCATTAACATCAATCGATGGGCATCTCCATAGCCCATTGATTAGCCTCGTTCATGTGAGACTTTCTCCTTTTTGTCTTCTCCACATAACCCCCATCGTTGTATTCTATTCCACCCATAGTGCTATATCCATGGCTCACGCTCATGTATTGCGTGAAAGTTTATGCGTTTGAAATTATTAAGGTATGAAACAATTGCTTGGCTTGTCATCGGGGTTGTGCATGATGAGAGCATTCTTGTGTGACGAAAATGGAGCATGACTAAACTATATGATTTTGTTGGGATGAACTTTCTTTGGCCATGTTACTTTAAGAAAACATAATTGCTTTATTGGTTTGCTTGAAGTATTATTATTCTCTATGTCAATATGAACTTTTGTCTTGAATCTTCCTAATCTGAATATTCATACCACAATTAAGAAGATTTGCATTGAAATTATGCCAAGTAGCACTCCGCATCAAAAATTCTCTTTTTTATCATTTACCTACTCGAGGATGAGCAAGAATTAAGCTTGGGGATGCCTGATATGTCTCCAACGTATCTACAATTTTTTATTGCTCCATGCTATATTATCTACTGTTTTGGACTATATTGGGCTTTATTTTCCACTTTTATATTATTTTTGGGACTAACCTATTAACCGGAGGCCCAGCCCAGAATTGCTGTTTTTTGCCTATTTCAGTGTTTTGAAGAAACGGAATATCAAACGGAGTCCAAACGGAATGAAACCTTCGGGAACGTGATTTTCTCACCGAACGTGATCCAGGAGACTTGGACCCTATGCCAAGGCATCAGAGAGGCGGTCACGAGGGTGGGGGGAGCCCCCCCTAGGGCGCGCCCCCTACCTCATGGGCCCCTCGGAGCTCCACCGACGTACTTCTTCCTCCTATATATACCTACGTACCCCCAAACGAACAGGGACAGAGCCAAAAACCTAATTCCACCGCCGCAACTTTCTGTATCCACGAGATCCCATCTTGGGGCCTGTTCCGGAGCTTCGCCGCAGAGGGCCGTCATCACGGAGGGCTTCTACATCATCATAGCCTCTCTGATGAAGTGTGAGTAGTTTACCTCAGACCTTCAGGTCCATAGTTAGTAGCTAGATGGCTTCTTCTCTCTTTTTGGATCTCAATACAAAGTTCTCCCCCTCTCTTGTGGAGATCTATTCGATGTAATCTTATTTTTACGGTGTGTTTGTTGAGACCAATGAATTGTGGGTTTATGATCAAGTCTATCTATGAATAATATTTGAATCTTCTCTGAATTCTTTTATGTATGATTGGTTATCTTTGCAAGTCTCTTCGAATTATCCGTTTGGTTTGGCCAACTAGATTGGTAGTTCTTGCCATGGGAGAAGTGCTTAGCATTGGGTTCGATCTTGCGGTGTCCTTTCCCAGTGACAGAAGGGGCAGCAAGGCACGTATTGCATCGTTGCCATCAAGGATAACAAGATGGGGTTTATTTCATATTGCATGAATTTATCTCTCTACATCATGTCATCTTGCTTAAAGCGTTACTCTATTTTTAACTTAATACTCTAGATGCATGCTGGATAGCGGTTGATGAGTGGAGTAATAGTAGTAGATGCAGAATCGTTTCGGTCTACTTGCCACGGATGTGATGCCTATATACATGATCATGCCTAGATATTCTCATAACTATGCTCAATTCTGTCAATTGCTCAACAGTAATTTGTTCACCCACCATAGAATACTTATGCTCTTGAGAGAAGCCACTAGTGAAACCTATGGCCCCTGGGTCTATTCTCATCATATCAATCTCCATCACTTTAATCTTGTTTTGCTTTTACTTTGCTTTTTACTTTTTACTTTGCATCTTTATACCAAAAATATTATATCTATCAGATCTCACTCTCGTAAGTGACCGTGAAGGGATTGACAACCCCTAATCGCATTGGTTGCGAGTAGCTATCATTCTGTGCAGGTACGAGGGACTTGAGCGTGGCCTCCTACTGGATTGATACCTTGGTTCTCAAAAACTGAGGGAAATACTTACGCTACTCTGCTGCATCATCCCTTCCTCTTCGGGTAAATCCAACGCAAGCTCAAGAGGTAGCACTCCACGATGAGCGAAAACACGAACATAGTTCTATTTTCCACCAAACGTGAGATGAGAGAAGTGTGTGAGAACCCATCAAGTGTCCTACACTACGTCCTCGTGTGCAAGGACAATGCACCACAAACTAACACCTCTCACACTCTTCCTCTAGTGTTGTCTTCTCTTTTGCAGGAATTTCAAGATGTTTTTCCCGATGAGCTACCTCCGGGTCTACCTCCTCTACGAGGCATTGAGCACCGAATCGACCTCATCCCTGGAGCACCTCTTCCGAACAAAGCTCCATACCATATCAACCCCGACGAAACAAAAGAAATACAAATGCAAGTAAAGCATCTCATAGACCATGGACATGTGCGTGAAAGTTTGAGCCCTTGTGCCATTCCGGTCATTCTTGTGCCAAAACGTGACGGTAGTTTTCGCATGTGCTCCGATTGTAGACCTATCAACGCTATCACCGTTCGCTATAGGTATCCCATTCCACGCCTAGATGATATGCTAGATGAGCTTAGTGGTGCCACTATATTTTCCAAAATTGATCTTAAGAGTGGTTACTATCAAATCCGCATACAAGAGGGTGATGAATGGAAAACCGCCTTCAAAACCAAATTTGGTTTGTATGAATGGTTAGTCATGCCTATGGGTCTCTCGGAAGCACCAAGCACTTTTATGCGCCTTATGAATCATGTCTTTCGCCCATACATTGGTATATTTGTTGTGGTCTACTTTGATGATATTCTTGTGTTTAGCAAATCTATTATTGAGCATGTCACCCATGTCCGCACCGTTTTGCAAACTCTTAGAAAAGAGCGACTCTATGCTAATATGGAGAAATGCCTTTTTGGTGTTGATAAGCTCGTTTTCTTGGGTTTTGTTGTTTCTTCTAAGGGTGTTCATGTAGATGAGTCCAAGCTCAATGCTATTAAGACTTGGCCGCAACCAACCAACTTGCATCAAGTGCGTAGTTTTCTTGGTCTTGCGGGTTTCTATCGTTGCTTTGTGAAAGATTTCAGCACCATTGCTTCGCCTTTGCATGCTTTGAGCAAGAAGAATGCACCTTTTGTTTAGGGACCATCCCAAGATACTGCATTCAATGAGCTTAAGAATTTGCTTACTCATGCTCCCATGCTTGCTTTACCAAACTTCGACAAGCCTTTTGAAATTCATGCGATGCTAGTGGTAATGGCATAGGAGGTGTGTTAACGCAAGAGAAACGCCCCATAGCTTACTTTAGTGAGAAACTTTCCGGAGCGCAACTCAATTATCCCATCTATGACAAAGAGCTATATGCTTTAGTCCACGTTTTACATGAATGGGAACATTACCTTCGTCCCCATGAGTTTCTCATTCATACCGATCATGAGACTCTCAAGTATCTTAAGGGACAAACTAAGTTGAACAAGCGTCATGCTAAATGGAGTGAATTTATTGAGTCTATTCCCTATGTCATCAAGTACATCAAGAGTAAAGAAAACATAGTAGCGGATGCTCTTTCCTGCATTTGCATGCTTGTCACGCAACTTGAGTTAGATGTCATTGGCTTCGAGCATATCAAAGACTTATATGAGCATGATACATTTTGCCATTCCTTATGCCAAGTGTTTGTCGAATACATCTTGGGAACGCTATTACATCAAAGATGGCTACCTTATGAGAGCTAACAAACTTTGCATTCCCGAGTCCTCTCTTCGTTTGTTGCTTTTGCCGGAATCTCATGGAGGAGGCTTAATGGGACACTTTGGACGCGACAAGACGTTCGCCACGCTCTCAAAGAGCTACTTTTGGCCTAAGATGTTTCGGGATGTCAATCGTTTCACCAACCGGTGTTCTACATCTCGCAAAGCTAAGTCCAAAGCTCAATCTCATGGTCTCTATATGCCTTTACCGATTCCATACCAACCTTGGGAAGACATTAGCACGGACTTTGTACTTGGTTTGCCTAGAACTCAAAATGGGAAAGATTCCATATTTGTCGTTGTGGACCATTTCTCCAAAATGGCACATTTATTCCTTGTCACAAGATAGACGATGCTTCACATGTTGCTAATCTCTTTTGTAGGGAAATATTGCATCTCCATGGTGTGCCAAAGACGATTGTCTCGGACCGCGACGTCAAGTTCCTTAGCTACTTTTGGAAGACCCTATGCGCCAAGCTCGGAATCAAGCTACTCTTTTCCACGGCGTACCATCCGCAAACCGACGGCCAAACGGAGGTGAAAAACCGCACACTCTCCGCTCTACTTCGAGTACTCATCAAGAAGAACATCAAGGAGTGGGAGGAGTGTCTACCCATCGCCGACTTCGCCTACAACCGAGCAAGACACTCAACAACCGGCAAGTCCCCTTTCGAGGTCGTCTACAGATTCAACCCTTTGTCACCATTGGATATTCTACCTCTTCCACTCCAAGAGCGAATCAATTTGGACGCAAGTGCACGAGCGACCCATCTCAAGAAGGTGCATGAAGATACAAGACACACCATCGAGCGCCAAGTACAACGCCTTGCAACCAAACTCAACGTCAACAAGCAACCCATGATCTTCAACATCGGTGATCTCATGTGGCTACACCTTCGCAAGGAGCGTTTTCCACATTAACGCAAGTCTAAGCTTCGACCTCAAGCAGATGGACCCTTCAAGGTGCTCACACGCTACAACGACAACGCTTACAAGATCGACCTCCCGCGCGACAAATACAACATGAGCGACATCTTCAACATCAAAGATCTCTCCCCCTTCCATGGTGATGAAGAACTTGATCCAAGGATGGATCTTCCCCAAGGGAGGGGAGATGATGCAGAGCATCCCACGACCATCCCCATGGATGCCACCTCAACTATCCAAGCTCCAAGTGGACCAATGACAAGGGCTAGGGCACGTGCTATTCAATCCGAGGTGACATCACTCCTACTTGAGTTTTCCCCCTCTTCAAGTGAGACATGGCTACTGCCTAAGTCTTAGATACTATGTGTCATTAGGTACAACGCTCAAGACTCGGAGCCGAGGACTATAGAAGAAGAGACAGGCGTCAACACTCTGGACAGCCTGGAACCTCCGGCCAGAGCCCGGAACTTCCGGCCCCCGGACCTTCCGGCCGACCCGGAGCTTCCGGCCGCCGATGACTTCGACCAGCCCAGGCGTGTCAACTCTCGGGTTAGCCAGGACCCCGTCCCGGACCTTCTGGCGCCCGGAACCTCCGGCCTGCCCGGACCTTCCGGCCCCCGGATGCCAACACATCACCGCCGCGCCAACTCTCTGGTTAAGCCGGACCCTCCCAGGAACCTCCGGCGTCCGGAACTTCCGGCCTAGCCCAGAGCTTCCAGCCCTGCCTGCGCGTAGCCACTTGGGCCGAGGCCTGTGTACCCTTTCGTGACCTAGACTATATATATTCTATCCCGTACAACTTTCTAGGGTTAGCGTTGGTTTAGCTCATACTTAGAGATAGAGCTTCGCTCATCCAAATCGGATCTACTCCTCGTGAGAGACCGCGGCCTCTTCAGAGAAGATCCATTTGAATTCAAGACCTCCTTTTGGAGAAGAACATCAAGACCTTCTCACGAAGAAGAACCGGCTACCCTTGTATCGTCCTTAGTTGTCCGTGGATTCGTGTATCGTTCTATGTATACGAGGATCTAGCACATGTGTGACTTGTTCTTGTTAGTTTGAGTGTTCCTCTTGTGTTTCCCCTTGAGTTTTCCCCCGTTTTCCCTCGTTTCCCTCTTTGTGTTCATCGTATTCTTCGCGGGAATCTGCTCCTTTCGTGAAAGATCGGGCCACTAGGGTTCTACCCTACATTACCATTTGTAGACTTTTTCAAAAAAAAACTTGTTGCGGAGGAAAAAAAGAGGAAAGGAAGTGCAAAAATAAGTGGAAAAAGGAATTTTTTTAGAGTGTGCTCCTCTGTTGTTTACGTCTCGCGCCATGATTTAGTTAGTGTTCTAGGCTCGCGTGTCTAGCACGGTCTAGCCTAGGACCAGCACAGTACCATCATTGAGCATTTATTCAACTTTGCATCTCTGAATTTATTATTGCTGACCCTTTTTGTTGTAGGGTGGAGACCTTAAGCGTAGATCTTTCATGAATTGGAGGTGAATCCACAAAGAACGCGAATAACACGAAGAACAAGAGGGGAAATCACAAGAGGAAAACACTCAAGAACAAGTCCAATCACACATCCACTAGACTCACAATCACATAATATCCACAAAGGTACAAGAACAACAAAGGGAAAGATACAAGGTAAAGTGCATCCCAAATCCAAATGAGATGAGGTCTTGATGATCCTATGGTGGGGATCCTTCTCTAAGAGGAGGCCTTGATATCCACAAGAGGATCTTCTCCAAGAGGAGGGCTTGATCTCCAAGAGGAGCTTCTCCAAAAGGAGGTCTAGATCTCCAAGAGGAGGAACATGAGAAGAGCTCTCTCTTTGTCTATCAAATACTTTGCTAACCCTAAAAACTGAGAGGAGCACGAAATATATAGTCTAGGGGTGAAGGGGTATGGGCCTCGGTGGTTACATGGGCTTTTTAGCCCAATTCATAGCGAAACTAGGCCTACGGGACAGTCCGATGGTAAGGACTGGACAGTCCGGTGAGGACAGATGCATTTTCGTGTGCCACCGGACTATCCGCTGTGGGGACCGGAGTTTCCGGTAGTGCAATTTCAGTGTGACCGGACTGTTCGGTAGTGCAATTTCTGCACGCTTCCTTTTCTTGATCTTGACGCTTCTAGTCAGCTCTTGGGTCTTGGGGTCCTTCTCCTTGGCCTTCGGGAAGCTTCCTAGCTGCTTGGTGGTGGTTGCCCTTGTACCTAATGATGCACAACGATCCGTGGTGAGGTAGCACCCAAGTCCAATGGATATTCATGTAAATCTCAAAGAGGAGCGGGTTCACCTTAAGTCCGGTAGGTCCACTTGGGTCTTGAGGGGCTATGAAGGTGTACATGGAGATCACCGTAGGATGCTCCGCATCATCCCCTCCCCCTTGGAAAAGATCCGACCTCGGATCGAAAACCAAATCACCATGGGAAAGAGATGGCTTCGCCGTGTAGGAGGTGACGATCACCCAATACTCATCATCTTCAAGCTCGGAATGGGAACGCTCCAATGTTGCACCGTCTAGTGATTCCTTCAAAAGGAGTAAAAACAACAAACACTTGGAAAAACAAATGTGGTTAGCGTTAGGGCAAAGCCAAGCATTCAAGAGGTGATTCACCACACAAGTGTCGTTATCAAGCATAGCATATGGTTTGACAAAGGATTGTGACATGGCATGCAAACATATCAATCGAGCACAAGCAAAGATATCATGGGGACAAGCATGTAAATGTGAGGTTGTGATGAAAATATGTGTGACAAGATAATAAGCATCTACCTCAAGGTCATAGCAAGCATTCACAAATTGCTCAATGAAAGGTCTATGGTAGGCATATGAATCATTCACAAAACCAAAGAAGATGAGATGTCTAAACACATGGGTCAAGTGCAAGACAATCCAAGCATAACGTGCATAGGGTGTAATGAATATAGAGTGGCACTCAACACAATAAAATGAGCAATTGTTCATCATGTGTGAGGCAATCAAGGCAAGCATGTAGCAATCAATGGGACATCGCATATGTGAAGAAATGATATTGTTGCAACCAAACATATGATAGGTGCAAGTAATCCAAAAATGTGATGCAATACACAAGGCATATATATCACGATGCATGGAACGGTGAAAATGACAAGTCGAAGCAAGATCTCTAACATGTGTGCAAGCAAGTGGTCCAAGATGAACAATAAGTCTCATGGTGCAAGCAACACAGGTAGTATGATCCGTCATACCCATGCTCAAGAAAGATGTCACCTTGAAGGTGTGTCCTTGTGCATTCTTCACAAAGCCGAAGCACAAGCAAGTGCGATGTAGAAGCGAGTTGTGGTAAAATGTATGAGGCTCGCTCTCAAGAGCTTGAATGGTCAACTCACGTGAAGTGGAAGTGGACACAAAGTCCAAGTATCCTACACATGCAAAAAACAAAACAAAGAAAGTATGTGCATGGTAGATGAACACATCATCCATCATGATGTTTCTCTTCTTTTGCACATAACCATTAGAAGCACAAGTGCATGAATAATATGATGCAAAAATGGCTATATTCATGGCACTAGGTATATGGTGCAAAGAGGTAAGACAAGCATGCTTCTCAAGGAATATGTCAAATTCTCCAAATATATGCGAGAATGCTATGGGGGCAATCTCATTAGCAAGACTAAAATCATTGTTGCACTCAATACATGGCAAATCATCTAGCATGAGAGAGGCAACACATGGAGAAATATGACAAGAAGCAATAACAATCATGTGCAAAGCATGTAGATGGTTTTCATCAACCGCATAAAATAAGCAAGTATGAATCATTAGTGATGCAACAAGGCAAGCAATCATAGAAATCATGTCGTGCAAACTAGTGGAGCGAAGATGCAACACACTAGAGGAAATCATGGCAATCATGTCATGTGTGCAAATAATAGCCATACACAATGCACATGACATATCGCAAGAACGAACACAAAGCAAGATCATAGTATAATCATAGGCATGGGGCACAAAGCGAACATGGCAATAACAAGTGATATCTCCACCAAGCTTGCAAATACACGTACAAGTACTAGAATCAATCATCATGTGTAATGCAAAGCATGGGTCACAAATGCATGGCAATGGCATAGGAATGAGCATATCATGCAAAGTGAGCATGGCAAGATGCACATATAATATGTAATGGGTAATAACCCAAAGCCAAGTGAGGGCCAGGAAGAAGAAATGCACGAAGTCTTTGCGCGAGGAGAGCGGTGGTAAAGACAATCCGTGGGATCCCAAGTCATCATTGCTCTTGTAACGCCCCGTATGTAACCTGCCATATTTGTATTCCAACTCTTGCCGTTTCCGGCACTAAGTTATGATATTTCCTCATTGTCGGGTTTTGTCTTCGTGTTGTTTTTGTCTTTTTCATGCATCTCATATAATGTCATCATGTGCATCGCTTTTGCATACGTGTTCGTCTCATGCATCTGAGCATTTTCCCCGTTGTCCGTTTTGCATTCTGGCGCTCCTATGTCCTCCGGTGCCCCCTTTTACCTCTTTTCATGTGCAGGTATTAAACGTTCTCGGATTGGACCGAGACTTGCCAGGCGGCCTTGGTTTACTACCGGTAGACCGCCTATCAAGTTTCGTGCCATTTGGACTTCATTTGATACTCCAACGGTTAACCGAGGAACCGTAAAGGCCTCGTGTGTGTTGCAGCCCAACACCTCTCCAAAGTGCCCCAAAACCCACCTAAACCCCCTCCATCATCTCGGTCGTTCGATCACGATCGTGTGGCCGCAAACCATGCTCAATTTGGAGCCTACTAGCTCCCTCTACCTATAAATATAGACCCCCCTTCGAAATTTCGGGCGAAACCCTAGTCTCCTTCCACCTCCCGCCGCCGGACGCGTCCGCTTCGGGCCGGACACGTCCGCTCAGCCCTGCCCGACGAATCCCGAGCCTCCACATGTCCCATCGGCCGCCTCCTGCGCCCCCGGCCCGCCAAGCCCGGTTCAGGCCCCCGCGGCCCGTCTCACTCCGTCGCCGCCCGGATCGGCTCCTTCTCCGCGCGCCGCCCGGCTCCTTCACCGCGCCGCCGCAGCCGCCATCGCCGCCGCCTGCTTCGCCTCTCCGCCGCCGCGGGCCGCCTCCCCGCCGCCCGGCCGGCCGCCCCTCGCCGCCCCGGGCCGGCGCCGCCCCGCCGCCGCCAACCACGCCGCCGCCCCGGCCCGGCCTCTCCTCCCAAGCCCCGGCCTCTTCTCCATCTCCGGCAAGGATTCCGGTGAACAGTGCTCGAAGTCCGGCGAACCTCGTAATCCGTGCCGCCCGATCCAGATCTGAGATCCGGTTGATTTTTATCCCCGAACCCTAATTTTCGAGCAAACTTTGACCTGCCGTAACTTTGCATCCGTAGCTCCAATTTGGGCGTATAGCATATCAAAATGTTCGCCTCGATGAGTACATCATTTCATTCCATTGCATCATTTTCATTTGAGTGCATCTTGATGCCTGAAATGCTGTTAGAAGGAGGCTTCGTGAGTTAATTGTCAGATCTGCTAGTTCATCTTAGACTTTTGTCATTTTTGCCATGATTATTGTGTACATGCTATGCCTGTGAGTCCTTCATATGTTTTGTTAAGGATTTTGTCTTCTTTCCAGAGGTGCAACCCATGCATTTTTAGGATGTGTGTGGTGACTTGTGCAAGCTTGCAAAGTGAGGCACCCGGTAAATCTGTTTTCAGGGACTTAGTAGTTTTCACAGTCTGGGATTATTTAGTTCATGATGCCATATGTTCGTGTTGTTTCCTAGTGATCCGTGCCTCTTTTGATGATAATCAGTAAGGGAGTTTTGTTAACCTTGTAGTGATCTATCCATCCATGTCTTTGTTTGCAATTATGGAGCACCCTATCTTGAGTCAATCGAGCTCTACTTTTGCTTTGTTGTGAATCTGGGCAGATCGTCAACTTGTTTGCGATTTTGCCGATGTTATTGTAGTTGATCCGTGCATGCTATGCCATTGTTCTTGCCATGTCTAGCTAGCATTTTGTGCCTTCTTAATGGATGTATGCTTGACTTGCCATGACTTGCACCACAGTGAGTGCATCGAGCTCGTTTACATGCCTTCGTGAGTTATATTTCAGCATGTCTCAGTTTTCACTGTTTGAAAACTGATTGTGTTTTAGCTATGTTCGTGTGCCCGTTAGTATATTTTGTGAACCCTTTTGGCCCCAGGTCACTTTGGGTCTTTTGTTAAGCTTGTTGAGTAGCTCCATGCCATGTTCTTACTTGTCTTAATCAGATCATGCATCATGTTGTTTTTCTGCTCCGAAGAGGGCTTCGTAATCTGAAATTTCAGACAAGTGTTAATTTCACTAAGTCTGAGATCTGTTTTGCATTTGCGTTTTTGACATGCTTGTTTGAACCTCATAATGGATGATTTGGCCGTAGCTCAGTGCTAGACTTTTGTTAAGCATCTTGTGTGCATCCCTGCCATGTATTTTTTTGTCATGTTTGGTGGCTGTAGCATGTTCATCTCATTGCATTTAGATGCCTACTTGCTGTAAATCGCAGACCGGTGTCATTCTTAAATCGCTTGCCATTTCCAAACCGTAACTCCGATTCCGGCGTTCTTTATATCGTTTTCAAGCGATTTTATCTCATATTTCCAATGGGACACTTGGAATTCCAAGTTGAGGCCAGGTTCATGCATTTCCTGTCATATCTTGCATTTTGCATCCCGCATCGCATCCCGCATAGCATATCATCTTTGCATCATGTTGTTTGAGTTTGCACGTGGTTGATTGTATCCTTGTTGCTTGTTTGTCTTGTTTGGGTAGAGCCGGGAGACGAGTTCACTGCCGAGGAGCCCGTTGAGTTTGCTTGTGAGGATCCAGTCAACTCTGACAACTGTGCAGGCAAGATGATCATACCCTCGAAATAACTACTATCTTTGCTATGCTAGTTTGCTCGCTCTTTGCTATGCCATTGCTACGATGCCTACCACTTGCTTGCAAGCCTCCCAAATTGCCATGTCAAACCTCTAACCCACCATGTCCTAGCAAACCGTTGATTGGCTATGTTACCGCTTTGCTCAGCCCCTCTTATAGCGTTGCTAGTTGCAGGTGAAGATTGGAGGCCGTTCCTTGTTGGGACATTTATTTACTTGTTGGGATATCATTATATTTCCATGTTATCTTAATGCATCTATATACATGGTAAAGGGTGGAAGGCTCGGCCTCTTGCCTAGTGTTTTGTTCCACTCTTGCCGCCCTAGTTTCCGTCATATCGGTGTTATGTTCCCGGATTTTGCGTCCCTTACGCGGTTGGGTTATAATGTGAACCCCTTGATATTTCGCCTTGATTAAAGCTTTTCCAGCAATGCCCAACATTGGTTTTACCATTTGACACCTAGGCTTTCTTTCCCTTGGGTTTTCCGGAGCCCGAGGGTCATCTTATTTAACCCCCCCGGGCCAGTGCTCCTCTGAGTGTTGGTCCAAACTAGAGCCTGTGCAGCGCCCACCTCGGGGAAACTCGAGGTTGGTTTTAGTTGTAGGACTGCTCATCTGAGTGTGCCCTGAGAACGAGATATGTGCAGCTCCTATCGGATTTGTCGGCACATTCGGGCGGTGTTGCTGGATTTGTTTTATACCTGTCGAAGTGTCTTGAGAACCGAGATACCGAGTCTGATCGGAATGTCTGGGAGGAGGTCTATTCCTTCGTTGACCGTGAGAGCTTGTCATGGGCTAAGTTGGGACTCCCCTGCAGGGATTGAACTTTCGAAAGCCGTGCCCGCGGTTATGGGCAGATGGGAATTTGTTAATGTCCAGTTGTAGATAACTTGAACCTTAACTTAATTAAAATGAATCAACGTAGTGAGTTACCGTGATGGCTCTTCTCGGCGGAGTCCGGGAAGTGACACGGTGTTGGAGTAATGCTTTGGCGCAGGTTGTTCTCTAGTTTCTCGCTCGCGCTTTGCCTCCTCTTCTCGCTCTCTTTTGCGAACAGGATAGCCACCATATATGCTAGTCGCTTGCTGCAGCTCCACATATTTACCTTGCCTTCCTATTAAGCTTAAATAGTCTTGATCGCGAGGGTGCGAGATTGCTGAGTCCCTGTGGCTCACAGATTACTATTAAACCAGATGCAGGGCCTGATGATTCCGCTCCAGGTGACGCGCTTGAGCTCAAGTGGGAGTTCGACGAGGACTCTCAACGATACTACGTGTCTTTCCCTGATGATCAGTAGTGGTGCCCATTGGGGTGATCGGGACCGTGTCGCATGTTGGGTTGTTTTTACGCCGTAGTCGGGCCATGAGTGTTTGGATGATGTAATGTTATTTATGTACCTTGATTCGTACTCGCGCCATGAATAGTTGATGTTTGCCTGCTATTTATGTAACTTGATTGACTGTGGCGAGTGATAAGCTACAACTTCATGTTACATCATCCCCTATTGATTATTATATGTTAACATGAGGAATGTGTGTGTTAGAGGCTCTCAAGGTCTAGCGACTATTGCTTTCATGCGAGTTATCGTCTTCTAAGTCGTAGCTCAACACGTAGGAGCTTATTGCCGCATCGAGAGGTCTGTTTACACCTCTGGCCCTCAGCCTCTTTTGGTAAGCACATGATGATAAGCCTTGCACAAACAGATGTGAATCTATTGACATTAGATTTTGGACTCAATAGATTACTGGAACTAGAAGCAGCACTGGGCGAATTAGATGGATTTGAAAGTGCAACTATCCCTAGGTGGTTTTGGTAATTCATAACAACATATAGCTCATTGAGCTAATGCTATTCCAAGATGATTATTTCAGGAAAGCTCAATGATTGGCATGGCATGGATGTGGAAGTGGAACCCTCAAAATGCTAAGGACAAAGGATTGGCTCAAGCTCAAAAGCTCAAGACTCTTCATTTTATATTTTAGTGATCCAAGATCACATTGAGTCTTTAGGAAAAGCCAATACTATCAAGGAGGGATGAGGTGTTGCTTAATGAGCCTCTTGCTTCATGTGCTTAGTGATATGCTCCAAAACCCTCAACTACTTTCCCATATCCACATATGACCTAAACCCTAAGCCAAACTCGGTCCTACCGATTCTTTCTATCCGGCGCCACCGAGTTTCACTTGTCATAAGCCACTGCCAAACCCTAGCAATTCGGTTCTACCGATAGGGATCTCGGTCTCACCGAGATGGGATTGCAAACTCTCTGTTTCCCTTTCGTAACTTTTCGGTCTCACCGAAAGAGCGAATCGGTCCCACCGAGATTGCAATGTAAATTCAGTGTTTCCTTTTTGTAACTTTTCGGTCTCACCGAAAGAGCAAATCGGTCCCACCGAGTTTGCCTGACCAACTCTCTGGTTAGCTAATTACAAATCGGTCTCACCGAGTTTGTGTAATCGGTCTCACCGAGATTACGTTATGCCCAAACCCTAACCATATCGGTCCTACCGAGTTGCATGTCAGTCCCACCGAAAATCTCTAACGGTCACTAGGTTTACCTTTTCGGTCCGACCGAGTTTGTTGATTCGGTCCCACCGAGATTGGAAAACTGTGTGTAACGGTTGGATTTTGTGTGGAGGCTATATATACCCCTCCACCTCCTCTTCATTCGTGGAGAGAGCCATCAGAACACTTCTACACTTCCAACTCACATGTTCTGAGAGAGAACTACCTACTCATGTGTTGAGGCCAAGATATTCCATTCCTACCATATGAATCTTGATCTCTAGCTTTCCCCAAGTTGCTTTCCACTCAAAACTTCTTTCCACAAAATCCAAATCCTATGAGAGAGAGTTGAGTGTTGGGGAGACTATCATTTGAAGCACAAGAGCAAGGAGTTCATTACCTACACACCATTTGTTACTTCTTGGAGAGTGGTGTCTCCTAGATTGGCTAGGTGTTACTTGGGAGCCTCTGACAAGATTGTGGAGTTGAACCAAGGAGTTTGTAAGGGCAAGGAGATCGCCTACTTCATGAAGATCTACCGCTAGTGAGGCAAGTCCTTCGTGGGCGATGGCCATGGTGGGATAGACAAGGTTGCTACTTCGTGGACCCTTTGTGGGTGGTTGCTTCTTCATGGACCCTTCGTGGGTGGATCCCTCCGTGGACTCGCGCAACCATTACCCTTTGTGGGTGGAGCCCTCCATGGACTCGCGCAACCGTTACCCTTCGTGGGTTGAAGTCTCCATCAACGTGGATGTAGGATAGCATAAAATGAAATGCATATTCTTGGACATAACCCCGTCGTTTGGGCTATTGTGTGTGTTGGTTTGCAAGGTGACTTCTTTGATGGGAAAGAACCAAACCGTGAAGCTACCGCGGATGAGTTGAAGATGTTGCAATACAATGCTCAAGCTTGTGATATTCTCTTCAACGGATTGTGCCCCGAAGAATTCAACAAAATCAGCCGTCTTGAGAATGCAAAGGAAATTTGGGACACTTTGATTGATATGCACGAAGGTACCGACTCCGTCAAGGAATCCAAGTTGGATGTGCTTCAAAGTCAACTTGACAAGTTCAAAATGAAGGATGGTGAAGGTGTCGCTGAAATGTACTCTAGGCTTGCTCTCATCACAAATGAGATTGCTGGCTTAGGAAGTGAAGAGATGACCGATAGATTCATCATCAAGAAGATCCTAAGAGCCTTGGATGGAAAATATGATACCGTGTGCACATTGATCCAAATGATGCCCAATTACAAAGATCTCAAGCCAACGGAAGCGTGATTGGAAGAATTGTTGCTCATGAGATGTCACTTAAGGATAAAGAGGAACTTCACAACAAATCAAGTGGTGCCTACAAAGCCTCATGTGAAGCCCCTACATCATCAAGTGAGAAACAAAACTTCAATGAAGAATTGAGCTTAATGGTGAAGAACTTCAACAAGTTCTACAAGAGTAGAAGCAAAGATAGAAGCTTCAAGTCAAGGTCCTACAATGACAAAAGATCTTCTAGTCGAGAGCGAAACTGCTACAGTTGTGGAAGACCCGGACACTATTCCAATGAGTGTACGGCTCCCTACAAGAGAAGAGAAGATTCTCCAAAAAGAAGAAGCAAAGAATCACCACCAAGAGAGAGAAGGAGTAGAGATGATCGTTATGAACGAAGATACTCACGGAGAAGCAAGGATTCGGAAAGGAAGGAAAAATCATCAAGGAGCTACACAAAACGAAGACATCAAGCTCATGTTGGTGAATGGGTATCCGGCTCCGACTCCGACAGCCACTCCGAGAGAAGTTATCACTCCGACTCCGAAGATACTCAAGATGAAGGTGTTGCCGGTCTAGCACTTGTGTCAACCAACTCCTACGACATATTTGACTCACCAAATGAAGGAATTGGAAGATGCTTCATGGCCAAAGGTCCTAAGGTAACACACCCCGAGTATGTTGATTTCAATAGTGATGAAGATGACTTGTTAGGTGATGATTTGCTTGTTGACAACTCTAGTGATGAATACTATGATGAAACGTCAATTAAACATACTAATTAAGATAAAACGAATGACTATGATAAGGAGAAGATTGAGGCTCTAACTAAAGAACTAAACACTCTTAAGTTAGCTCATGAAACTATCTTCGAAGATCATCGAGAACTTTTAAGAGCTCATGAGAAATTACGCTTTGAAAATCTCAATCTTGAGCAAGAGCACGAGTTCTTAAAGGAAATCAATGATGATCTCCACAAGAAAATTTCTTCTTACATTGCCAAGCGTTTACTCTTATCTACTTACATGCCTCAAGTCAAGTCTAGTAACAAGAAAGATTCTTCCTCTAGCAGTAACAATGATCATGCTAAATCCAATATTGTTGCTTCTAGTAGTTCTCTTGATTCCACTAATGATTCTCTTAGCCAAGTTACACTTGAGCAAGAAAATAGCTTATTGAAGGGAATTATAGAGAAAGGAGTGTACAAAAGCCTTGCCGGGAGTAAGCAATTCGAGGAAATTGTGCGCAAGCAAGGAATGCACCGGAAGAATCAAGGTGTTGGTTTTGAACGAAAGTTCAATGCCAATGGAGTTGAGTGGGAAGAAGATCAATACCCCAAGACAAAGTTTGTTCCTCAACAAGAGAAGTATGATACTTCTTTCAAGGGGACACAAGCTCAAGATGATCTTCCACCACAAGACTACAAGCAAAAAGGCAAGGACAAGCTTCAAGAGGAAATTGATGCATTTGAAGAAGCTCCTAAGACCTTAGTCAAGTGGATTCCCAAGACTACTTCAAGTTCCACTTCATCAAGTACGACTACAACTCCAAGGATTCCCATCAAGATGGTGTGGATCCAAAAGAAGAAGAACTAGAGAGTTCTTGAGGGTGACTCCGCCAACATACTTCACTCTTATCATTTTGGCAAGAACAAGTGCAATCAACTTCCACATCTTGCACTAGTTCAAGGAGTCACAAACCCTCTTGTTGGTAAGACAAGGGACAAGGTAACCTAAAAGTTTTCATGGACATCATCTTGTGTGTGCATCACTCTATGTCTATGGATATCCTTGTTTGTTCCTTGTGGGACTAACCCATGTAGGTATTGAAAGTGCAATTCACTCAAATGGATAGCTCCAAGTGATCTACATCAACATTGAGCATCCACATCTTCAACATCTACATGAAGTCATCATCGACAAAACCCGAGGTTAGTTCATCCCTCTAAGGGGGGATATCACATCTAGGGGGAGCTTTACTCTAAGACTTGAGCTAAAGCAACTCTAAAGATGTGAACACAACAATGCTTTATGTAAAAGTGGTAACCCCACTTGAGCTTAAACGATGAGTATGACCTATGATCAAGTGTTCTCACTTGACTCCTAAGTCAATATACTCATATATAGATGACCTTGTCATCGCAAATTGCTTGATAGATGCTAGAATTGGTTGTGCATGCCTTGCCACATATTTCATTTCCCATCTTATTGTGTGAGCATGCTGGTTGCATATTTTACTCATTCGAGGACATCCACTTGTTGTTTTGATGTTTGGTTTTATTTCCTTTTGCCAAGTGGATGGACAAGAATGCCTAAGAACCTCCTCTAGCTATCTATGCTTTTTCTCGTCTCAAACTCTATTCATGCTACATCACAAAATTTGATCAAGTCAGATTCGAAACCACTCTGTGTGAGGAGCACTCGGAGTCCCCGTTCGTCATAGACTTAAACTTCCAAAACCTCTTTGTCATTTCGGTATGACCGATACCCACCTTTCGTTCCTACCGAGATCACTAGTGATTACTAGGTTTTCGATCTCGGTGTCACCAATGATTGAATCGGTCTACCATGAGTTGCAGACAACTGTAATACAACGATGTTTTGCATCCACACATTACGTGCACCGAATGTATCCTGTTGTCGACCCGACTTCATGAGTCTTGCGGCTATATTATAATATGTCATGGGCCTTAACCAAATTTGAATATTCTCCGAACACCTTTCGCTACTCGCGCAGATAGCTTCTGCTCTTCTAAGAGTAGTCCTCGAATCTTGTAACTCTCCATTTCCGACGCTTAGCTCACTGCCCTTTCCAGAGCTGCGGTGTAATCCTTATCTTGTTCTTTTCTCCTTTCGTTCACTTCGCTCTTACCTGTCAGTACGGGTCATTCCTCAATTCTGTCTTCATTCCTTCCCTTTTTCTCCTTTCATTACTTTTTCATTACTCTTCCTCATCTCCATGGCCTTCTGATGATCATTATTCTTCTTTTGTCAAAATTCTCGCCCCGCTTGCCTGCCGTAGCGAGTCTCCGCTGAACTAGGGTATGGACTCGATCTTTGTGCTATTCCCCAATCCGATTCTTAGCACATTGTGATCATCATGATTCTTGCCACGATTGAAACACTCCTATCCAGTCAATGCGTTCGTAGATTAGTTTTGATTCGAAAATTTTAGGGTTAGGTTTCCGCCGAAACCATCTAGGACCCACCGAGTTGAAAAACTCGGTCCCACCGATTTGGCTTATGCCATTACACAAGTGAGACTCGGTCTGACCGAGAATTACTTATCGGTGTGACCGATTTTGGAACTCTGTGAAACCCTAGCAGTCTCGGTGCCACCAAACTATGACTCGGTCTGACCGAGTTCACTAGTTTAGGTTCCAAAACTGCTTCGGTATCACCGAGTTTAAAAATCGGTAGATCCGAGATGATTTCAGTGGGAAACTAAAACTAAGTTTTTGGATCATTCTTTTGCAAAAATCTCTGCATTTTGTGATGCTCATCTATTCTACCTCATCTATAAACTATTCACAGGATCAGCAGTCAGAGTTTGCATCATGTCAGACCAAAGTGATAGCCAGAACTTGTCAGAGCAGCAAGTGCAGATGAGTGAGGGCACTAGTCCCTCCAGCTCTTCAGATGATGGCAGCAGAAGTACCCCAAGCAATTTGCCAAAAGCTGCCACCAGACAGAGGAAGAAGAGAACTTCAGATTCTGAGGATGAAGATTATGTGGCAGAGGAAGAGGAAGCCACATCAAAGAGAGTTGAGCCAGCACAGGGCACAAAGCCAGGATTGAAAATCAAAAGGCCAGCAGGCAGGCAGCCTATGTCAAAGGCCAGAGCTTCAACTGAGAAGCCCACTCCCATAGAGCCAGTTGCTGCTGAAGGCAAGAAAAGAAAGGAAAGGGTGAAGAAGATCGTAGCCAGAGTGCTTGGAAAGGCTTCCATCATGGAAGAAGAGGAAGAGATAGCTGCACCAGCACCTAAGGCACCCAAGCTGATGGGTGATGCCATAAGATCAGGGGCAGCTGCTTCCAAGGCCAAGCCAGCTCCAAAGCCAAAGCCAAAGAGAAATACAAGAAGCATCCCAGCTGCTGAGAAGAACAAGGCCCCAGTGCTTGAAGCTGCTGAAGAAGATGATGAAGAGCACGTTCTGAGAAAGCTCAAGCCCAAGATCCCAGACCACAACGATGCTCATCCTGTGGCTGAGGACATGAAGCTCAGGAGAGATTCAGGACTCCGGAAGTGGAGAGAAGCAGACCCGTATGCTTCAAGGAGGAGGACTGCTGTTGACTACAGATTTCACACCAAGGAACAGCAGGACTTCTATGAGACAGTTTTGTTGGACAAGAAGCCAATTGTTTGTGACATGAGATGGGTCGACTGGACCTACATCAAGGACAATGAAGAGCACTATCCTGGAGTGCAAGACAGCTTCAATGCTTGTGGAGTAGCAGACTTTGTTGGGCAGAAGCTCACAAAGTGGAACGAGGAGCTTATCATGCAGTTCTACTCCACAGCACATTTCTACCCAGATGGAAAGATAACTTGGATGTCTGAAGGTACGAGGTACCAATCTACTGTTGCTGAGTGGGCACAGCTCATCAATGCCCCAGAGGAGCATGAGGATGACTTGGATATCTATGCCAAGAAGAAGATGGACCACAACTCTATGTCCAATATGTACAAGGAAATTCCAAATGAAGCTCTTGAAACTTTCAAATTTGGCTCGGTGCATTATCTTCTGTCAGGGCTGCCAACTATTAATTGGATTTTGAGGCACACTCTCTTGCCCAAGTCAGGTGATCACAAGATGATCAGAGGCCATGCAATCAATTTGCTTCATGTATTTGATGTGCCTCAGAAATTCAAGGTCATGAGCCTCATAGTAGAAACTATCAAGAGGACTGCAGCAGATCAGAAGAGGAGCTGTGGATATGCCCCACAAATTCAGGAATTAATCAACTCCAAGATGGGCACGGGCATATACTTGTTGGACAAGGAACACTTGCCTATTCATCCAGATTTTGAGGACAATCAAGTTGTGATGAATGAGAACGAACCATCATCAGTTCAAGCACAAGCAAAGAAGGAAAAGGCAAGGAAGGAGAAAGCTGCCAAGATGCCAACTCAAGAGGAGGCATCTGAGTATTTCTTGAAAACCAAACAAGAGCAGCTTGGTTACCTAATTGCATCCACCCCGCGGATTGAGAAAGGACTAGCCACCCTAACTCAGAACCAGGCAAGCCTAGAGAGAATCATGGAACAAAAGTTCTATGACTTGGATGTCAAGGTGACAGAGATTCAGACTGCAGTGGAGCAGCTCCAGGATGACATACAGGAGAGGAGAGGCAAGACTACAACTGATGCCTTTGCCAGAGTGCCACGAGGTCCGAGGTCGTCTGCAGTGCCAGTTGCTGACCCCAGAGTCACCACGTCTGCACCAGCTACAGCTTCAGTTCCACCAGCTCCAGCATCTACTTCAGCCTCGACTCCGACCACGTCTACAGAAGGCTTCGTCCTTGGAGTGCTCCGGACTCCACCACCACCTAAAGATCAAGCCTGAGAGTCGATCTAGCACTATGCATTTTCTAGGACCTTTTTGGTAACTTGTTGCCAAAGGGGGAGAAAATGTATAGATCATAGGCTTCGAGAGAGAGAGTGTTGCTTTTATTCTCTCTTGCTTTATTTGGTGGTTTTTTCGAACTTTGTTTGCTTTTGAGTGCTTGAGATACTATGTCATTGCTCGTGAGACATTGATGATCATGTGTTTGATCATAAGCTACACTTAATGTTTGCTTAATATTATCATCTTATCTATCTTATGTGATCATTCACTATTCTTGGTGATGAGTGCATGTATTTCATTCTTATCATTTTAAGCGCTCCACCAAGATGTATGTGACATGGAAGAGTAACCCATGACTCTAACTCCTTGTGCATTTGCAGTTCAAAGCAAATTTTAAATATGCACAAATTTAGGGGGAGCTCTTACTTGTCACATACTTCTCAAAGCGAGGATATATTTCATGCTTATTATCATTTGTCGAAGCTTTGATCTATATGTTGTCATCAATTACCAAAAAGGGGGAGATTGAAAGTGCAACTATCCCTAGGTGGTTTTGGTAATTCATAACAACATATAGCTCATTGAGCTAATGCTATTCCAAGATGATTATTTCAGGAAAGCTCAATGATTGGCATGGCATGGATGTGAAAGTGGAACCCTCAAAATGCTAAGGACAAAGGATTGGCTCAAGCTCAAAAGCTCAAGACTCTTCATTTTATATTTTAGTGATCCAAGATCACATTGAGTCTTTAGGAAAAGCCAATACTATCAAGGAGGGATGAGGTGTTGCTTAATGAGCCTCTTGCTTCATGTGCTTAGTGATATGCTCCAAAACCCTCAACTACTTTCCCATATCCACATATGACCTAAACCCTAAGCCAAACTCGGTCATACCGATTCTTTCTATCCGGCGCCACCGAGTTTCACTTGTCATAAGCCACTGCCAAACCCTAGCAATTCGGTTCTACCGATAGGGATCTCGGTCTCACCGAGCTGGGATTGCAAACTCTCTGTTTCCCTTTCGTAACTTTTCGGTCTCACCGAAAGAGCGAATCGGTCCCACCGAGATTGCAATGTAAATTCAGTGTTTCCTTTTTGTAAATTTTCGGTCTCACCGAAAGAGCAAATCGGTCCCACCGAGTTTGCCTGACCAACTCTCTGGTTAGCTAATTACCAAAATCGGTCTCACCAAGTTTGTGTAATCGGTCTCACCGAGATTACGTTATGCCCAAACCCTAACCATATCGGTCCTACCGAGTTGCATGTCAGTCCCACCGAAAATCTCTAACGGTCACTAGGTTTACCTTTTCGGTCCGACCGAGTTTGTTGATTCGGTCCCATCGAGATTGGAAAACTGTGTGTAACGGCTGGATTTTGTGTGGAGGCTATATATACCCCTCCACCTCCTCTTCATTCATGGAGAGAGCCATCAGAACACATACACAATTCCAACTCATATGTTCTGAGAGAGAACCACCTACTCATGTGTTGAGACCAAGATATTCCGTTCCTACCATATGAATCTTGATCTCTAGCCTTCCCCAAGTTGCTTTACACTCAAATCTTCTTTCCACAAAATCCAAATCCTATGAGAGAGAGTTGAGTGTTGGGGAGACTATCATTTGAAGCACAAGAGCAGGGAGTTCATTACCTACACACCATTTGTTACTTCTTGGAGAGTGGTGTCTCCTAGATTGGCTAGGTGTTACTTGGGAGCCTCCAACAAGATTGTGGAGTTGAACCAAGGAGTTTGTAAGGGCAAGGAGATTGCCTACTTCATGAAGATCTACCGCTAGTGAGGCAAGTCCTTCGTGGGCGATGGCCATGGTGGGATAGACAAGGTTGCTACTTCATGGACCCTTTGTGGGTGGTTGCTTCTTCGTGGACCCTTCGTGGGTGGAGCCCTCTGTGGACTCGCGCAACCGTTACCCTTTGTGGGTGGAGCCCTCCGTGGAATCGCGCAACCGTTACCCTTCGTGGGTTGAAGTCTCCATCAACGTGGATGTAGGATAGCACCACCTATCCGAACCACGGGAAAAACATCCGTGTCTCCAATTGCGTTTGAATTCTCCAAACCCTTCCCTTTACATTCTTGCAAGTTGCATGCTTTACTTTCCGCTGCCAATATACTCGTTGCATGCTTGCTTGAATTGTGTGATGATTGCTTGACTTGTCCTACAATAGCTAAAATCTGCCAAGAACTAAAATTGGGAAAAGGTTAAGTTTTTATTTGGTCAAGTAGTCTAATCACCCCCCTCTAGACATACTTTCGATCCTACACCGGGACACTGCCACAAAACCCCTGACAGGAGGCACCAAGACAATGTTCTCGTCACAAAACCATCGGAACGATGCCAAGATACCCGCGTGATACTAAAAAAAATTTAGTGAAATTTGAGAAGAGAAGAGTCAAAACTCTACGTCAGGATGCCTTACCAGAGCGATGAGGAGACTGGGAAGTAAAAAGAATTCCTAAACTCTCCGATATATAATTCCTAAATGACTCAAAACATTTTCTAGACTCAACAACGGCTGCTAGTTCGATCAAGCAATGGGGCTCCTAAGGTCGGGGAAGGATCTGATTACCAACTTGTAACGCCCTCGATGCGGCTATATCTCCCACGTGTCGAAGCACGACTTAGAGGCATAACCGCATTGAAAGCAATGTCGCAAGTGGGGTAATCTTCACACAACCCATGTAATACATAAGGGAAAGAGATACATAGTTGGCTTACAATCGCCACTTCACACAATTACATGAATAAAGCATTACATCAACCAGATACAATCAAGGTCCGACTACGGAACCAAAATAAAAGAAGAACCCCAAATGCGACAAGGTCCCCGATCGTCCCGACTGGGCTCCACTACTGAACAACTAGAACGAAACAACACAAGGACAAGATCTTCATCGAGCTCCTCCTGAGCAGGGTTGCGTCATCTGTACGGACTCATCGGCACCTGCAAGCTGGTTTTGGAAGTATCTGTGAGTCACGGGGACTCGGCAATCTCGCACCCTCGCGATCAAGACTATTTAAGCTTATAGGAAGGGTAAAAGGTATGAGGTGGAGCTGCAGCAAGCGACTAGCATATATGGTGGCTAAAACATACGCAAATGAGAGCAAGAAGAGAAGGCAAAGCACGATCGTGAAATTATGATCAAGAAGTGATCCTAGAACAACCTAAGTCAAGCATAACTCCAACACCGTGTTCACTTCCCGGACTCCGCCGGAAAGAGACCATCACGGTTACACACGCGGTTGATATATTTTAATTAAGGTCAACTTCAGGTTTTCTACAACCGGACATTAACAAATTCCCATCTGCCCATAACCGCGGGCACGGCTTTCGAAAGTTCAAAACCCTGCAGGGGTGTCCCAACTTAGCCCATCACAAGCTCTCACGGTCAATGAAGGAATAGACCTCCTCCCGAGACGTTCTGATCAGACTCGGTATCCCGGTACAACAAGACATTTCGACAGGGTAAAACTAAACCAGCAACACCGCCCGAATGTGCCGACAAATCCCGATAGGAGCTGCACATATCTCTTTCTCAGGGCACACTCAGATTGTCTTAGGTACGGGTAGGCCAGCCCAGAGTTGCCCCTGGTGGTCCCCGGCAGCTGACTGGTTGGACCAACACTCAGAGGAGCACTGGCCCGAGGGGGTAAAATAATGATGACCCTCAGGAGCGCGACTCCCAAGGGAAAAGAAAAGGCTAGGTGGCAAATGGTAAAACCAATGTTGGGCATTGCTGTAAGAGCTTTACTTAAGGCGAACTGTCAAGGGGTTCCCATTATTACCCATCCGCGTAAGGAACGCAAAATCCGGGAACATAACACCGATATGACGGAAACTAGGGCGGCAAGAGTGGAACAAAACACCAGGCATAAGGCTGAGCCTTCCACCCTTTACCAAGTGTATAGATGCATTAATTAAATAAGATATATAGTGATATCCCAACAAGTAAACATGTTCCAACAAGGAACGGTATCTCCATGTTCCAACAAGGAACAAACTTCAATCTTCACCTGCAACTAACAACGCTATAAGAGGGGCTGAGCAAAGCGGTAACATAGCCAAACAACGGTTTGCTAGGACAAGGTGGGTTAGAGGCTTGGTTCAACAATATGGGTGGCATGATAAGCAGGTGGTAGGTATCGCAGCATAGGCATAGCAAAAGAGCGAGCATCTAGCAAAGCAAAGATAGTAGTGATTTCGAGGGTATGATCATCTTGCCTGAAATCCCGCAAGGAAGAAGAACGAGTCCATGAAGAAGAAAAACGGACGTAGACAAACGGGTCCTCACAAACGCGACGTTACCGGAACCAACCCGAATAAGCAAACACCAGAAAAGAAGCACACAACATAGTAAACAACCAACACATGAACATGGTATGATATGCGGGATACGGTATGCGATGCATATGCATGATTTGCAAGGGAATGAAAGAACCTGGCATAAACTTGGAAATCCAAGCATGCCACTGGAAAGATGAGATGAAATCGCTTGAAAACGATATAAAGATCACCGGAATCGGAGTTACGGTTTGGAAATGGCAAGCAATTCAAATATGGCACCGATCTGCGATTTACAGCAAGTAGCCATCTAAAAGCAACAAGATGAACATGCTACAGCACTCAAACATGACAAAAAAATACATGGCAGGGATCCATTCATGATGCTTAATAAAAGTCTAGCACTGATCTATGGCCAATTCATCCATTAACAGGTTCAAACAAGCATGGCAAAAATGCAAACGGTAAACAGATCTCAGACTTAGTGAAATTAACACAAGCCTGGAATTTCAGATCAGATAGCACTCTTCGGAGCATGAAAACTATATGCTACAGGACGTGAACATGGCAAAGTAAAGCATGGCATGGAACTACTCAAAGAGCTTAACAAAAGTCCCTTAGTGACCTTGGGCCAAAAGGGATCAGAAAATACAATTGCAAGCATGTGAACATGGCAAAAACATAATCAGATTACAGACTTGGTGAAAACTGGAGCATGCTGAAAACAGATATCAAGCAGGCATGTTTACGAGCTCGATGCACTCACTACAGAGTAAGGCATGACAATCTAAGCATACACCCATCAAGAATACACAAAATGCAAGCTAGACATGGCAAGAACAATAACATAGCATGCACGGATCAACTACAACATCCTCGGCAAAATCACTAACAAGTAGACAATCTGCCGAGATTCACGAAGTGGCAAAAGTAGAGCTCGATTGACTCAAGCTAGGGTGCTCCATAATTGCAAACAAAGACATGGATGGATAGAGCACTACAAGATTAACAAATCATCCTTACTGATCATCCTCAAAAGAGGCACGGATCACTAGGAACCAACACGAACATATGGCAACTTGGGATAAACAGATCAAGGACTTAGTAGAATTGCCAAGTCCCTGAAATCAAGATTACCAAGTGCCTCACTTTGCAAGCTTGTGCTAGTCACCACACACATCACAAAAATACATGGGTTGCACCTCTGGAAAGATGGCAAAACCCTTAACAAAACATATGTAGGGCTCAGGGGCATATCATGCACACAATAATCATGGCAAAAATGACAAATATCTAAATGGAGCAGCAGATCTGACAATTATCTCAAATAGCACTCTTCCAATAGCATTTCGGGCATCAAGATGAACTCAAATTAAAATGATGCAATGGAATGAAATGATGTGCTCTCTGAGACGAACATTTTGATATGCTATATGCATGAATCGGAGCTACGGATGCGGAGTTATGACATGATGAACAAGGGCATATGGATCTGGGAATCTCGGGGACTTAGTGGAATTTATACCTCCGCAAAAGTCAACGCAGGATGAGGATATCCAGGATGTGGACGCGGCGTTTGTATGGAGGGTGTGGTGGATCTGGTCCCAGTTGACGCGGATGACGAGGACGGTGGATCTTGCCGGAGACAACGGGGACGGCGGCCGGAGTGGAAGGAGATGGCCAGAGAGGAGCGGGGAGGCGGGGACGGCTCCGGTGGCGCCACGCGAAAGTCGAGGCGGCGCACGGCGGCGGCGAAACCGAGGCGGCGGTGGTGGCCGGCGAACGGCGGCGCGCCCCGGCCAGGCGAGGGAGACGCCGGCGCGGCCTCGTCCGGCGAGTTGCTCGGCCGCGCGGGGATGCGGGCAGCGCGTGGAGCCGCGGTGGAGCGGGTGGTGCACAGCGACGTGCGAGGACGGCTCGGCCGGCGCGCGGGCCTCGGCGGGCCGCGCCTGGGCCGCGGTGGCGGGGAGGAGGCAGGAGGCCAGGTGGCGCGCGAGGAGTGGACGAGGGCGGTGGCGGGGCGACGTGGCAAGTCTTGATTGGCTGCGGTGAGGTGGCCGGCGGCGAGCGGACATGTCCGGCGTGGGAAGAAATGTCCGGCGGCGATGAGGGAGTTTGATCTAGGGTCGGACTGCGGGATTTTCGGAGGGGATCACATATTTATAGGTAGAGGGAGCTAGGAGAGTCCAAATGAGGTGCGGTTTTCGGCCACGCGATCGTGATCGAATGCTCTAGATGATGGAGAGGGTTTTGGTGGGTTTTGGGCCGAATTGGAGGGGTGTTGGGCTGCAACAAACACGAGGCCTTTTCGGTCCCTCGGTTAACCGTTGGGGCATCAAACGAAGTCCAAGTGGTACGAAACTTGACAGGCGGTCTACCGGTAGTAAAACAAGGACGCTTGGCAAGTCTCAGTCCAATCCGGAAATGTTTAATCCCCACACATGAAAGAAAGGTAGAAATGACCACCGGAGGAGAATGGAGCGCCGGATTGCAAAACGGACAACGGAGAAAATGCTCGGATGCATGAGACGAACATGTATGCAAATGAAATGCACATGATGACATGATATGCAATGCAAGACACGCAAGAAATGACAAGGCACAACAGCGAATAACTGGAGGACACCTGGCACATCGGTCACGGGGCATTACAACCTCATACCTTTTACCTACCTATAAGCTTAAATAGTCTTGATCGCGAGGGTGTGAGATTGCCGAGTCCCCGTGACTCACAGATTACTTCAAAACCAGATGCAGGGACCGATGATACCATTCCAGGAGATGCGACTGAGCTCAAGTAGGAGTTCGACGAGGACTCGGGACGATACTACGTTTCCTTTCCAGACGATCAGTAGTGGTGCCCAGTTGGGGCGATCGGGGACATTATGCATTTGGGGTTGTCTTTATTTTGTTTCGTAGTCGGACCTTGATTGTATCTAGATGATTGTAATGTTATATTTATGCTATTGTGTGACGTAGTGATTGTAAGCCAACTATGTACCTCTTTCCTTATTCAGTACATGGGATGTGTAAAGATTACCCCTCTTGTGACATTGCCTACAATGCGGTTATGCCTCTAAGCCGTGCCCCGATTGTGGGAGATATAGCCGCATCGTGGGTGTTACAGCTCTCTAGAGCTTGTTTTGTCAACTCATGGGATTGTGAGATTGACAAGTATTCATGGGTACCTACACAAAAGAGACACAAACCAGAGAAATTGTGCACGTGGTAAATGTACACATCATCCATCATGATGTGTATGTGCACATGAGAGTTAGCACAAGATAAGCATCGCTCGAAGAAATTTGATGCGTGGTATAAGAACATGTCATCCATCATGAAAGAATAGTTATTATGTATGACACGGTGGGGATGCAAATTTAGCATACAAGTATATGGCACATCAATAGCATGTTTATTCATGGGGAGCATATTGTGCATACAAGTGTTGGGAGCATGCAATGCATGGGATGAATCAAAATCTCCTAAAATATATGAGGAAACTATGGGGATCTCCTCATGAGCAATATTGGAAACATCATATGGAGAAAATGGACAACATACAAAACAATGCATATCCGAAGCTAGGTTGTCATGGCATGGCATATGAGGTAAATGATGCAAAGGGAGCATATCAATATCATCACAAGAAAAACAAATGCCAACAACCATGGGCTTGTCATCTATGCCATATGTGCAAATTGGGTTTATTTTTATGGCATATGCATAGTCACTACAATGAGATTGCAAATATGACATATTGTTGATCTCATGCATAACATATGACAAGTCAAGAGGATTGTCAAACATGATGTGACCTAAAGAATTATCACAAGAAATCCTATGTAACATGGCATTGCAACTAATAGACTCCACATGGCAATCATCATAGTCATCATAAATGGGTAAGTCATCGCATGGGGAAATCGCACTAGCATGAAGCATGGAAATAGGTTGATCAACATCATGCAAGCAATCAATGTCAAGAATGTCCACTAGTGGGACTAGAGCATCACCGTCACATATGTTACCGTTTTCATTCCACTCAAGTGGTGTAGGTGAGGTGGGAAAGACCAAATGGTGGTCATCTTCATCTTGATGGAACCATGTGGGGGTGCATCATATTCCACCATGGACATCGTCTTGTCCAAAGGAAGGACGAAGTCGTCGAGGATCGGTGCGTCATCATATATGGGACCTAGCACCAAATGAGAAGACACAATAGAGGTAGAGGTCAAGTTGTTAGAAATGCAAATGGCCTCACGCGACCTATCAACTATCACACTCTCTCTATGTGGTGGTTCACTCACTCCCTCAAGGTAGGTGCACTCAATTTCACGTATGGTGCAGTCACTCATCTCACTCAAGTGGTGGGGGTTGTGTCTCTCCTCACATGGGAATTGGGGCACCACATCATATACGGGTCTAGTGGTGAAGTCACTCTCATCCTCAATATGGTGGCACAAGTAACTCAAGTCATCATACGTCGCCGAAAACGAAGGGAAAATCCCATACTCAACCATCTTGTTGTCGTCGCCATGGATGAAGGCCGAAGATGGCACATCATCACTCTCCTCCATGACCGAAGGGAAAATCCCATGCTCGATCATCTCATCACGGTCGTCGTGGATGAATGCCGAAGATGACACATCATCACTCTTGCCTCCAAAGATGGAAGCATCATCCTTGCTCGCCACCTTGTCGCTCGTCTCCAAAGCTTGGTTCTTGAGGGTCTCCGTAGTCGTACTCGTCGTCGCACCGCCTTGAAAAAGAGTCGAAGTAGACTCGGCATCATCAATGCCACAAAGAGGGATGGCGGTGAAGTCGAACTTGGGAGCATCGTCTTGGAGCTCGTCGGGCTTGGACATCTTGGTGGTACTATCCTCATGCTCTATCTCGTGGAGCTTGGTCACCGAGAAGTGTGCTTGGGGTGAAGAAGCCTTGGCCTTCATGAGTTCTTGTTCCGCCCTGAGAGCACCAATGTAGTAGTCGTCGAGGGACTTGTAGTTCTCGAGGAAGATAGTCTTGGAGATGTCGTTGTGTAATCCCATCATGAAGTGGAGCTTTAGTGAAATAGGGTCGTCCACGCTGGCTCGTCGCAAGAAAAGCTTCATCTCCGTGAAGTACGCGTCGATGGACTTGGATCCTTGGAAGGTGTTCTCCAATTGGCGTAGAAGTTGTTCCGTGTAGGTTGGAGGCACGAACTCTCGCCGCAAAGCTCTCTTCATCTTGGGCCAACTCATATCATAGCTCTCCGAATGTGTGTGAAGCCACCATGCCGATGTGTAGTCGTGGAAGTTCATTGTGGCACACTTCACTTGATCTTCGGGAGGAACTTGATGTAGCTTGAGGTAGTCGTCCATGAGGCGCTCCCACTCGAGACACTCCTCAGGTTCTTGAGTCCCATAGAAAGGAATCTTATGGTCGGTGTCGAGGTCGTAGTAGCTCGTGGAAGTCGCGAACTTGAGCTTGGGTGATGAGGACATGGCCACCACAGTTACACCCATGTCCCCTGTTGTTTTACCTCTTAGAACAGTTGCTAGAGCTTAGATATGCCAATTAAATTACCAGGTACTTTCGTTTCTTGGTAATGTTTCTAGTGTTCATGAGAATATGATGCTGCCTAACTTAGATACATTTGTGTTGCTTGCAATTGAAAGGCCTAGCACAGACAAGAAGGTTGAACATTGGAGCATGGTCAAGCACGGAGATGAAGGTGCGTGCGAAGAGAACAAGAACGGAGGTTCAAGTGGAGATTTCTGGACTTTGAAGCCACCATGATGACATACAAGAAGATGGACGAAATATGCAAGATGGCCTTTCATAAATTTCGTCCATAGCTTATTATTCGTGTGGCGCGACCTTATTTTGGGCCAGGCCCATGTAATCTATTTTTAGAGTCCATATTGTAGGGGAAACGACTTAGGAGGTGTTTAGTCCCACCTTGCCAAGGGTGGAAAAAATCCCCTCTATTTTCCCTATAAATATAGCCCTTAAGGCATCGTTTAGACTTGGGTTTTATTTAGTTAAAAGTTAGCCATCGCTGCAACTTCGTGTACTTCGTTTGTGTCCAAGGACCAGACCAAGACCGCTTATGAAACCCCACTTTTATCAATACTTCATCCATATTCGCAACATTCAGATTGTTTAATCATATTGTTGTTTGTTATTTGATTGCTTGCAGGAATAGACCTTCATGGTCAGGTTGATCGTGCTCCGGCGTGGTCAATAACCTCTCGGAGTTGGTTTAGTGATTGCTAAGACGCAACGTCGTTGCACATTTGTAGTCGGATCGTCAAAGTCATCTCCACCAAATCGATATTTATCATCTCATCGAAAGATCAGGATACCCCGCCTCCTTCATTGGGGAGCTTCTCTTGAGCGCAGTCTTGAGGTGCTTTTTGGCAAAGATGCCGCATGTCCAAAGGCGAAGATGCCTTGAAGTCGCTTGGTGAAGATGCCAAGGTAGATGGTGAAGTCGTCGAGCGGTTGTTGGTGTTGAGCTCTTGACCTTCACATTCTTGTCGTTGATGGTGTCGATGCCGATGTGATCTTGCCGGAGATGGTAGCTTGGAAGCATGTGCTCTTGAGCATCTTCTCAAAGATGAGGAAGACCGCTTGTAGGCCTTGATTAGGGATTTGATCTCCTCCATGTGAGCATCCATCTTGGCGTCCAAGTTATTTTTCATGGCATCGAACTCGTTGTTGTTGTTGTAGACCGAAGGAGGTGTGCTTTACCTATCCATCACAAGACTTGAGCAAGGGTGAGTAGGAAATGAGATAAACAATACCAAGCTACCTTTTCCCAAAGTTGAGGATGTATTCCGTTTCACTCAATGTGAAATGAAAGAATAGTGGAATTGGTAGCGGACTTGCTCACTCACACCTACAAAGTAAAGCTTATCGAGTGGCTTGGTTAGGACAAGTGGCACAAAATTTTGATGCAAAATGTTAGCAAGAGTCAATAATGTTGAAAGAGATTCACAAATTCACAAGTGAAACAAGTAGACCAATAGCAATGAATGTCACACGGAAATGCATGCACAGATTGATAAATGGGGTCGTGCAACCAAGGAATGAGCACAAAATGTGGAATCCACGGAAAACGCTTGTGTTGCACAACTCAAGAGAGACGTTAGCACGATTGCTCAATAGGCGGATACGACACTTGTGCACAACCTATAAGTTGCAAAATGGATAAAAAATTTATCCCAAGTATGCTATTATGTATGATATGCAATGTGGCGATGCTATGGCTATTGCTTACAAGCTATTTGTTTTCTCTTTGCTTAAAAGATTATTCTCTTTTTTTGTATGGCCACTACGCAAAATGCACAAACCAAGATAACAATTGTGTATATGCGGGAACAATCTTGTGACACAAGTATGCTATTATGTATGGTTCCCGGTGTTTCGCACACGATGATCCAAGATGGTCAATATGGTAGTATGATATGCAATGTGGCGATGCTATGGCTATTGCTTACAAGATATTTGTTTTCTCTTTGCTTAAAAGCTTATTCTCTTTTTTTTGTATGGCCACTATGCAAAATGCACAAACCAAGATAGCAATTGTGTATATGCGGGAACAATCTCGTGACACAAGAGATGATATGATGATACCAAGATGAGGATACCAAGATGATATGGTATGTATGCAAAGGAAGGTGCAGATCACTAATGTGCACAAGTAAAGTTGCCGGCAATACTCAAATGGCTAGTCTCGTTAGGCAAGTGACCCAAAATGGCTAGGGGTTAACAAAGCAATGGCAAGAAAGAGTGTACAATGATGGGATACCATGATACCAAGATGATATAGAGGTTACCGTTCTTGCTTACGGTTAGGGTGTCAAAATGGTGAAGGTGGACGGTGTCGAATCCTTGTTGAAGTTGAGCAGCGGTGTTGTCGATATTGAACCGTTCCTAGTTAGCCGAAACACCCTAGGAAACGGAAAAACCGCAAACTCAAAATCTCCAACGGAAAATGTCAAATGGTGATAGCGGAATGCGATGGTGGTTCCGGAGTTGACAATGCGGAAGTGGTGGTAGTGGTTGATGAAGATGCAATCGTCCCTAAGTAGCAGAAACGCCTTAGGAGACTAAAGTCAGCACTCAAGCAACCACAAATGCTATATGGATCAAAATGGGTTAGGCTGAGGAAAGCTATGGTGGTTTTGTGGAAGATATGGTGGAGGGCCTAGGCAAAGATGTCAAAATGTCAAAATTTTGGTGGAGTCAATTGATGTTGGAACACATCTACATGGATGGGGGATGTCAATAGCTACTCAACGATCTAAAGAACGTCAAAACCGGACACCGGATGTGGAAGATATGGCCGAAACAAGAAATCAACCGAAGTAGTTTTTAAACAAGCGGACAGTTCGGTCCTGGGTAGCGGACAGTCCGGTCTTCATCCGAAAACCTTCTGATTCGAGCGGACAGTCCGGTATTGGGGAGCGGACAGTCCGTTCTGTGAGCGACTTGCTCCTGATGCGAGCGGACAGTGCGGTACAGGGGTCCGGACAGTCCGGTGCGGGTTGGGAAGGCACGAAATTGAATTTTTTTTGGGCGGAAATGGATGATTTTGGGGTCAAAATTGAGGAGATTTCGTGGATGGAAGGTGGGGTAACTTGTGGGGAAGGTAGATCCACTCGAAACACAACGAATCCATGGATCAAAATCAACAAAACATCATCAAACCAACAAATCACAAAAAAATTGGGGCTATTTTTGGTGGGGATTTTTGGATTTTAGGACGAAAACAAGCAAAACAAGGCTAGAAAACGGTGGGCGAACTCCAAATTCGTGATCAACGTGGCTCGTGATACCAAGATGTTGTAGGGTGGAGACCCTAAGCGTAGATCTTTCACGAATTAGAGGGGAATCCACGAAGAACACGAAGAACAAGAGGGGAAATCACAAGAGGAAAACACTCAAGAACAAGTCCAATCACACATCCACTAGACTCACTGAGGGAGTCCTAGATTAGGGGGTCTCCGGACAGCCGGACTGTTGGACTATGAAGATACAAGATTGAAGACTTCGTCTCGTGTCCGGATAGGACTCTACTTTGCGTGGAAGGCAAGATAGGCAATACGGATATGTATATCTCCTCCTTTGTAACTGACCTTGTGTAACCCTAACCCCTCCCGGTGTCTATATAAACCGGAGGGTTTTAGTCCATAGGACAACATACAATCATACCATAGGCAAGCTTCTAGGGTTTAGCCTCTCCGATCTCGTGGTAGATCAACTCTTGTAATACTCATATCATCAAGAATAAATCAAGCAGGACGTAGGGTTTTACCTCCATCAAGAGGGCCCGAACCTGGGTAAAACATCGTGTCCCCATCCTCCTGTTACCATCCGCCTTAGACGCACAGTTCGGGACCCCCTACTCGAGATCCGCCGGTTTTGACACCGACATTGGTGCTTTCATTGAGAGTTTCTCTGTGTCGTCGCCGTTAGGCTTGATGGCTCCTACTATCATCGATAGCGATGCAGTCTAGGGTGAGACTTTTCTCCCTGGACAGATATTTGTGTTCGGCGGCTTCGCACTATGGGCCAACTCGCTTGGCCATCTGGAGCAGATCGAAAGTTACGCCCCTGGCCACCAAGTCAGGTTTGGAAGCTTAAACTACATGGCCGATATCCGCGGAGACTTGATCTTCAACGGATTCAAGCCCTTGCCTTGTGCGCCACGCGGTCACGATGAGTACGATTTAGCTCTACCATCGGACCATATTCAGGAGATCGCACCGGCAGCCGCTCCGAGCCTCAATTCGGAGCCAGTTGCGCCATCCATGGACGGGTGGATAGACCCCGTCACGGAGGCCTTCAGCGGCGATCGAGCCGAATATCGACCTTACCCTTCAAGAGAGCCGTGTTGCCAAACTGCCGGATCCTTCTCCAGCCACGGACTCCGAACCGCCCGCGCCCGTTCTTGTCGAATCCGATTGGACACCGATCATGGAGTTTACCTCCGCGGATATTTTTCAGCACTCGCCCTTTGGCGACATACTGAGCTCATTAAGGTCTCTCTCCTTGTCAGGAGAGTCCATGCCGAACTACGTCCGGTAGGATTGGGATGCGGATGACGAAGAAATTCGCCGCCCACCCACCACCCACTTAGTAGCCACTATCGACGACTTAACCGACATGCTCGACTTCGACTCCGAAGACATTGATGGTATGGACGACGATGCGGGAGACGAAGAGGAACCACTGCCCACAGGGCACTGGACAGGCACCTCATCATATGATATATACATGGTGGACACACCCAAAGAAGGCAATGGCGACGAGACAACGGAGGATGACCCCTCCAAAAAGCAACCCAAGCGCCGGCGTTAGCGGCGCCGCTCTAAGTCCCGCCAAGGCAAAAGTGGTGATACCGGCACCGGAGATAATAGCACTCCGGACAGTGCCGAAGACAACAACAATCCCCTCCAGCAAGATTTAGAGCAGGAGGATGGAGGAGCCAGCCCTCCTGAGAGAGCGGCAGACGGAGAGGCGAAGGATGATAATTACATGCCTCCCTCCGAAGACGAGGCAAGCCTCGACGATGACGAATTCGTCGTGCTTGAGGATCCCTTCGAACAAGAGTGCTTCAAGCACCGGCTTATAGCCACGGCAAATAGCCTTAAGAAAAAGCAGCAGCAGCTTCAAGCTGATCAAGATTTGCTAGCTGACAGATGGACTGAAGTCCTGGCAGCCGAGGAATATAAACTCGAACGCCCCTCCAAGAGTTACCCAAAGTGCAGGTTGCTACCCCGACTGGAGGAGGAAGCACCGAAACCTACATCCCTGGCGCATGACGTGGCTGATCGGCTACCTCGTGGCCACGACAGAGAGGCATTCCAGCCAAAAGCTCAGCCCGCACCCCGACGCCATTCAAATAAAAAAGGCATGGGGAAATACGCCAGACCTGCGAGACGTACTGGAGGACAAAGCAAAACATGCAAGATCGATCTACGGATCACGAGGGCGCGCCACTATGCGAGACAATAATCGTCACGCCGGATACAGTAAAAGTAAATCCGGCCAGGCAGAACACAGCGGGCAAGACTCATTCGAGCTGCGTCGCGACATAGCCCAGTACAGAGGCACTGCACACCCCCTATGCTTCACAGACGAAGTAATGGATCATCAAATTCCAGAGGATTTCAAACCCGTAAATGTAGAATCATACGACGGCACAACAGATCCTGCGGTATGGATCGAGGATTTCCTCCTGCATATCCACATGGCCCGCGGTGATGATCTACACGCCATTAAATACCTCCCACTCAAGCTCAAAGGACCAGCTCGCCATTGGCTCAATAGCTTGCCAGCAGAGTCCATTGGCTGTTGGGAGGATCTGGAAGCCGCATTCCTCGACAACTTCCAGGTCACTTACGTGCGACCCCCAGATGCCGATGACTTGAGCCACATAATTCAGCAGCCAGAGTAATAGGCCAGGCAATTCTGGACATGGTTCCTAACAAAGAAAAATCAAATCATCGACTGCCCAGATGCAGAGGCCCTAGCAGCTTTTAAGCACAACATCCGCGACGAGTGGCTCGCCCGGCACCTTGGCCAGGAAAAGCCGATATCTATGGCAGCCCTCACGACACTCATGACCCGCTTTTGTGCAGGAGAAGACAGCTGGCTGGCTCACAGCAATAACATATCAAAGAACCATGGTACTTCGGATACCAAGGATGGCAATGGCAGGTCACGTCGCAACAAACATAAGCGCCGCATTAACAGCGACAATACCGAGGATACGACAGTCAATGCCAGATTCAAAGGCTCTAAACCCGGTTAGCAGAAAAAGCCATTCAAAAGAAGCACTCCGGGCCCGTCCAGTTTGGACCGTATACTCGATCGCTCGTGCCAAATACACGGCACCCCTGACAAGCCAGCCAATCACACCAACATGGCTTGTTGGGTGTTCGAGCAGGCCGGCAAGTTAAATGCCGAAAACAAAGATAAGGGGTCACATAGCGATGACGAGGAGGAGCCCCGACAGCCGAACACCGGAGGACAGAAGAGGTTCCCCCCACAAGTGTGGACGGTGAACATGATATACGCAACCCACATCCCCAAGAGGGAACGGAAGCGTGCGCTCAAGGACGTATATGCGTTGGAGCCAGTCGCCCCAAAGTTCAACCCATGGTCCTCCTATCCGATCACCTTCGATCGCAGGGACCACCCCACTAGTATCCATCATGGCGGATTCATTGCATTGGTCCTAGACCCAATCATTGGCGGATTTCACCTCACTCGAGTCCTAATGGACGGCGGTAGTAGCCTGAACCTGCTTTATCAAGACACAGTGTGCAAAATGGGTATAGACCCCTCAAGGATCAAACCCACAAAAACGACCTTTAAAGGTGTCATACCAGGTGTAGAGGCCCATTGCACAGGCTCAGTCACACTGGAAGTGGTCTTCGGATCCCCGGATAACTTCTGAAGCGAAGAGTTAATCTTCGACGTAGTCCCGTTTCGCAGTGGCTACCATGCACTGCTCGGGCGAACCGCATTTGCGAGATTCAATGCGGTACCGCATTATGCATATCTCAAGCTCAAAATGCCAGGACCTCGGGGGGTCATAACAGTCAATCGAAACACAGAGCGCTCCCTCCGCACGGAGGATCACACTGCGGCCCTCGCAGCAGAAGTGCAAAGCAACCTCTCAAGGCAATCCACTAGTTTGACACCTTCAAGCGCGCCCAGAGTAATTGGCAACCGGACCGCCTGGCACGTTCCGAGCTCGCATAGCAATACGGCCCCCACCCCGGTCCCAGCCAAACGGTGAAATCCGTGCCACGCGTACATAATTATGCATTAAAAATACCATGGGCACATGTGGGGAGGGGGCACAACTATGGCATGCCCCAAGACGGGGCTTAAACCGCACTAGGGGCTTCCCGCTTTGTTATTTTTCTCTTTCGGGAATTTAATCTCTGGAAACCCTGTCCGGCAGCATGATTGCCGAACACATGATGCAGCAACCAAGGAGGCAGAAAGCTCCATCACACCACGGAACTCCCAAGTGGATTACGATAACGAGTGAAATATTTGCTTTAATACTGTTCCTTAGCTTGCCCTTGGAAGGGACATGTCAAATAGTCCTACTTTTTGCTTATCACACTACTTGTACCATTCTGCTTTAACGCACCTTTTTGAATAAACAATGCATAGCATTAAGACTATTATTGCATTCTTCCTTTCTATATATATATATATATGTTCATTCATGACATCTAGCACCCGTACACTCTGGTATGACCAATACGCTAGGGGCTTAAGCATACCCCATAATACGGCGTGAGAAGTCCAAACACTTTCGACAGTGCGGCACCCCGAACTTATAGCATTATATGCATCAGCTCCGAATCATGTCTTGGGTCAATAGTTGGGTTTGCCCGGCTCCCATGTTTTGGTACCTTACGTTCCGCTATATCGGCTAAGGTAGCACTGGGAGGACTACTGCGATTGTGCCCCGGTTCTGCTGGGCTAAGCTCCTCAATAGAGAAAGTCAAAACTGACTGTCATGATAAGGCGAGAGACTGGTCGCTGTTCGAGAGGTTTCAAGTCCCTAAAGACTTATGCCGCTTAGAGCGAGGAGTCGGCCCTGTCCGGCTTAAGGCGTGTCTTGCGCCCCGAATTCGGCCTTCCGAATACTAGGGGCTTCGCCGAAATTTAAAATTATAGAATTCTATGGCTAAGTGAGAGTGATAACGCATTATAGTCTGATTGCCTTGTTCATTGTGCTGAGCACCTCCCTCGAAGGACCCAAAAATGGGAACAAGAGTGCTTAGGTTTATCCCGAACACCCCAGCACTCGTGGCGTGGATGCAGAAGCCGACGACTAGCTATCTCTCAGATTTTATAAACAGCCGAACAGAAGGCAATATTTTAAATTCAGACAAGCGTTGCATAGCGCATATGAACAAATTTTCATAATACATGATTACACAAGCAAGTTTATTCAAATATTACATCTTTCGCACACTCGTCCGCTACAACACGGGCACCCTTCAGGACACCCTCATAGTACATCTCGGGGTGGCGATGCTCCTTGCCCTGCGGCAGCCCCTCCTTCACCAGCTTCACGACGTCCATCTTAGCCCAGTGCACCTTCGCACGGGCGAAAGCCCGGCGTGCACCTTCGATGCAGATGGACCGCTTGATGACTTCCAGCCAAGGGCAGGCATCCACAAGTCGCCTCACCAGGCCGAAGTAGCTGTTGGGAAGGGCATCACCAGGCCACATCCGGACTATAAAGCCCTTCATGGCCTGTTCGGCCGCCTTGTGTAGCTCGACCAGTTGCTTCAGCTAGTCGCTCAGAGGCATCGGGTGTTCGGTCTTAGTATACTGAGACCAGAACAGCTTCTTCGTTGAGCTTCCCTCCTTGGCCTGGTAAAACTGTGCGGCATCCGACACGCTGCGGGGCAAATCTGCGAATGCTCCTGGAGAGCTTCGGATTCGGGTAAGTAACAAGTAATTTACTTTCACATGCTTGCTTTGCATATAGAATGCCTTACCCGCCGCTATCTTCTTCATCGCATTAATCTCATGGAGAGCCTTTTGGGCTTCAGCCTTGGCACTCTTTGCACTCTCAAGGGCTGCGACAAGCTCGGACTCTCGCGTCTTCAAGTCAAGCTCCAACGCCTCGTGCTTCGTCATGAGAGCGTGGAGCTCTTGCTGCACCTCGCCCAGCCGTGCCTCTTGTTTTTCCCGCTCGGTGTGCTCCTGGGCTGCTTTGTTTTCGGCCTTGGATAGCGCTTGCTTCAGGGTTGCCACCTTGGTCATGGCCCCTGGCAAATTTACGATGATCCTGTCATTTTGTAATCGCATTATCTTTATATATATCCATAGACTAGGTACTACTTACCTTTGTTCTCGAGCTGCCTCTTGGCAAGGCCGAGCTCTTCCTTGGACCCTTCGAGGTCCTGCTTCAGTGCGGCGACCTCCGCAGTCAGTGCGGTAGAGGCCAGCAGCGAAGCCTGCATACGCATATAGACATACTTATATTAGACTCCTGCGATATTGTTTGATCCTCTGTTCGGCTTTTCTTTGTGAACACCGAACAGAGCATCAGGGGCTACTGTGTGTGCGGTAATATTTTTCCTATATTTCAAATACTTACCTCAAAGCCTGTTAGAAGGCTGGCACAGGCTTCAGTCAGTCCGCTCTTGGCGGACTGAACCTTCTGGATCACCACACTCATAATAGTGCGGTGCTCTTCGTTGATGGAAGCACTGCAAAGCGCTCCCAGCAGATTGTCCGGTGCCCCTAGATGGGCAGAGGTCACCGGCACAAGCGTCTTGCCCCTTTTAGAAGTAGGCCGCCTACCCGAGTCTGGAACCACTGGAGGTTCCGGCGCGGTGTTCGGTTGAGGGCCGAACTCAGAGCCCTCGGGAGCCTTACTCCCTCTGCTCCTGGAGTCCAGAAGGTCGCCTTGAGGCGCCTCTGGGATTGTCTCCCCTCGACCCGGTGCCTCTTGAGACAATACCTCGGCATTGTCCATAGGGCAAAGGGAGGTGGCGGTCGGAAGTGGATCGCTATCCATGTCCGACGAGTCCAAGGAACCGCCCGACGAAAATGCATCGATACGGGCTTGGGGCGGTCTGCATAATCATATTCGGCATTAGGAGAAGCAGTGCGACAAAGGTATGCTATGACTTACTCTGGTATCCAAATACTTACGACTTCGCCAGGGGCTTGGCCCTGAGCAGGCACTCGTCTTCACCTTCGGCGGCAGTGGTGGAGTAGTCCGGAAGGAAGGTCCTCCCCTTCTTGGACCCTTCAGCCCCCCGGTCGGGGCGGCTTTCCTTTTCTTGTCTCCCCCGACTGAAGGGGGAGCATATTCAGCTTCCTCCTCGTCTTCGGGGGAGGAGTTCGTCGCGGAGTTATCAGACGATGAGTCCGATACCACCTGGCGCCGGGAACTCTTTTGGGTTCCCTTGGCCTTCTTGGTCTTCTCCGGCACCTTGTAAGGAGCCGGAGTCAGCATCTTCGTCAGGAGAGCGTCCGCAGTGTCTTCGGGCAGAGGGGCCAGACAGTTAATCTGCCCCGACGTCTCCACCCAATCCTGTCAAAGGCATGGAGCTCAGACCCCGCACATGGTTAAGCTAGGGGAAATGAATATCCTACCGGATGTATAGAACTCACCTAATGCGCTAGGCGCTTCGCACTTAGCCCGTGGTCCTCGGTAAGAGAAGGAGGGACCTCGGCGCCCTTGAACATCACCCTCCAGACGTCCTTGTGCGTCGTGTCAAAGAGCTCGCTTAGAGTCTGGTACCGGCCAGGTCGAACTCCCATAAGTTAAAATCCCGTTGTTGACACGGGAGGATCCAGCGGAAGAGCATGACCTGGACTATGTTGACAAGCTTGAGCTTCTTGCTTGCCATATTCCGGATACATTTCTGGAGTCCGTCCAGCTCCACCTATGAACCCCAGGACAGGCCCTTCTCTTTCCAGGAGGTGAGCCACGTGGGGATTCCGGATCGAAACTCAGGGGCCGCCGCCCAGTTGGTGTCGCGCGGCTCGGTGATGTAGAACCACGCCGATTGCCACCCCTTTATGGTCTCCACGAAGGAGCCTTCAAGTGTCAGGACCCCGATTCCAAGTCACATCGATCTAGCCGGTAACACCTCATATCACATTGCGGCCTCACACATGGTATCCCCACGGGTGTCGCCTTACCATGGCCCGGGACCGTTTGCGCCTCATATCACGTTCGCTAGCATCCATATGACAGAGAACTCGGGCCGACATGGCTAGTCGTGAACCCAAAGCAGCACAGACCTATGGAGACAGGCATACATGAATCACATTGAGCATGTCAGTCAACAGCGTGTGAATCTGGGTTGTAGCACTTGGCTAACAGGACTCCGGGGAACCCGAGCTGTAGCAGGCTAGGCAGGACTCCAGATGTCACCGCGTGACATTTCCCCGAAGGGACAAACATAGGAACGAAGTGAAACACATGCCGGCCAGTCAAGTGTCCTGAGCAGTAGTGCTGGGCTAGCAGGACTCCGGTGAACCGGGCTATAGCGGACTACTACGGCTCAAGGAGCACTAGACTACATTTCCCCATAAGAGAGGCTGCCAAGGATAAACAACTAGATTGTCGGATCCCACACATACCAAGAATTTCAATCATACACACAATATGCTCGATATGTGCAAATACAACATGGCATCACAACAAAACTCTACAACTCAAGTACTTTATTTAAAGGCTCCAGAGAGCCATACATAACATGTTCATACAGGTAGGGGTCACATGACCCGACACTCAAGTCATACAAGCATACAAGCACATGCGGAAGCAAATAGTCTGAGTACAGACACTAGAAAGGAAGAAGGCTTGTCGAAGCTTGTCTATCTACATAGGGCCCTCCATGGCCAGGATCACCACCTGGGTGGCAAGTTACTCGTCGACGTCGAGGTCTACATAAAACCCATCGGAGGGGCGGTGTTGTCGTCTAAAAACAGTAATTAAAGCAAACATGAGTACAAAGGTACTCAACAAGTCTGACAACAGAACCTACTATACATGCTCATTCTCAAGAAGGTGGTGGAGTTATTGCAGCAAGCCAGCTTTGACCCTTGGCTAAGCTATCCTACGAGACACCACTAGTAAAATAGTTTCGCACACGAGTCCACTAATCACCAACACAATACTCCACCGGGGATCCTCCCTCGTCATCCTACGAGAGGGCCATCCTCGGTACTCACACTTATCTTGAGTCTTTTAGTAGTAACCATTAACTTGTCTATGAACTATATAGGCAACCAAGTAGTCCTTTACCGCGGACACGGCTATTCGAATAGATGATGTTAACCCTGCAGGGGTGTACTTCTTCATACACGCTCTCACCACTTACCATTGTTTACACGACATGTACTCGGCAACCTTCAAGCGGAAGCCCAACGAGGGTGTCGGCCACGGCCTACCTAAACACTCAAGTCTCTAGTCCAGGTTTATCGCCTATCCAGGTTCCATCCGTAGGTAGTCCAGCCGAGGTTTCCACATACGGCCCCGAACGATGTGAACAGGGTCCCGAGACACCAAACGGGCGCCCGGCATACCCGGCCACGGTGTATCTACCGCATCATAGCCCACCCCTAGGGTCAGCGCTACACACGGCCACCAACACATAACCTACAAACACCAGAAACTTTGCAACTCCTGGACAGAGTACTAGGGTGATTAAGAAGCCGAGAGGGTCCATTGGTTTCGGGCCCAATGTATGGTAGTAGCTGATTCTTAAATCACACATACAGATCTTAGTTCTTATGGACGACCTCAATGAAACAACCCACCATGTACTCCTACATGGCCTCTCATCGATACCTTTACCAAATCATGTTCAACGCATCCCTCATATTACCGACATAAACATTTCACTTTAGCCCATCACCCAGATGAACCAGACCTGACACAATTCTAAGCATAGCAGGCATAGCAAGGTAGGAAACACATACATGGCTCAATAAACTCCTACACATGCTAGTGGGTTTCATCTAGTTACTGTGGCAATAACAGGTCATGCAGAGGATAAGGGTTCAACTACCGTAGCACACAGCAGTTTGAAAACATTGTTGTCTTAATGCAGTAAATGAGAGCAGAGGCGAGAACATGGGATTGTATCGATATGATCAATGGGACTGCTTGCCTGATGGAGTGGTAGTAGGGTACTTCCCTTCAGCGGGATACTCGGAGATATCCTCGGAGGCAGAACCTACCACGAAAGACACACAGAATATAATCAACACATGGCAATATGCAACAATATGATGCATGCTATGACATGGCAAAATGATGTGTCCTGCCTAATGCAATGTGAAACAAGTTGAAATGGGTCCATTTGAATCAAAGATTCAAATGGAAGCTTAAGTTCTTATGCATAATAAGTGTATTAGCTTGTTTCACCTAAACAGCAAGGTTAAAGTGTTTTGTCATGCATGTAACCAATACAAACGGAAAGATTGAATTTTTCTAATCATTTTTCATATATAATTTGTTTGATTTGGAGCTATGGTTGATTTTTTATGATTTTTAGAAGTTTTGGCTAATTTCTGGAATTTCCTATATAAAAATATTCCAGAAATAATTAACTGCGTCAGCACTGCGTCACTGTGATGTCAGCGGGTCAAAGGCGCCAGCCCAGGTCAAACCTGACGGCTGGGACCCACACGTCAGTGGAACAACTAATTAACAGGGTTAAGTTAATACTAACTAAACTATCAGTGGGGCCTGGGCCCGCATGTCAGTGACCTATTGGGTTAACTAAAAGTTGATTAGTGCTAAGCTAAAATTAGCAGGGCTCTGGGCCCACCTGTCATTGACCCAGGGGAGTTAAACCCCTGGTCAAACGAGGTCAACTCGCCGGCGGTTTGACGCCAGCGACGACAGACGCGGCGGAGGGCTTCGGAAAACGCCCACAGGCGACCATTTGCACGGCGGAGAGGCTCTACGTGATGAGGAGACTCGTCCACGTCTAGTGGTGGTGGTGTTTGGGCTCGGGGTGGTCGGAAAAGACGCCGGCGACGAGTTTGGCGGCGGCCGGAGCTCGGGTGAGCTCGGACTCGTCGCTAGGGGGCACGAAGAGGCACGTGGGTTAGTGCGTTGAGCTCCTAGGGACGTGGTGAGTGTGGTGATGCGCTCGGTTTCGAGCTTACGCATGTGTGGCCACAACGGCGACATGGCCGGCGGAGCCGAGCTCTCAGCTGTGATGGCCAACGGGGTTAGGGGGCAGCTCGAGCGACGTGGCTAGGGGGAGAAGAAAGAGCAGCTCACGGCGAGTGCAGCGGTGGCCTCGAAGAGCTCGGGGAGGCAGCGAATCGAGCGCGGGGTCACCGGCGATCTCGGAGCCCGAAGGTTGAAGAAGAGGTCGAGGAAGGCGTTGCAGAGCTTCCGGCGTTCGTAGCTCAGCGAGGAGGTCGAGGGAGATGCGGCGGAGCTCGTGGACACGGTAGGGCAGCACAGAGACGACGGTGGCTATGGCTACGGCGGCGAGACGGCGGCGGCTGCGTTGGCCATGGCTTCGGGGAGCGAGGGAGAGAGCAGGGGGAAGTGTGCGGTGTCTAGGGGGTCGAGGGGAGGCCGGGGAGGCGGTTCAGGCGTCACGGTGGCGAGGGACGCAGGCAGGGAGGTGGCGTATCGCCACGGCGCGCGCGTGCGCTATCTCCCTCCTTTGCCTACTGGCCGAGGTAGAGGATGACTGTCATGGGCCCTGGTGGGTTAGGCCACCAGCTGGGCCAGGCAGGTGGGCTGCCAGCTAGGTCCAGGTGAGTGGCCCAGTGGCCTTCTCTCTCTCTGTTTTTCTATTTTTATTTATTTTCTATTATTTATGTAACTTTAGGGCTTTATTAAAAATGCCAGGGCATTTCCAAAAATCATAAAATTAATCATGGCTACTGCTTAGAATATATCCAACAGTAAACATTTTAGTTTATGATTATTTGAGCATTTAAAATATTTTATAGCATTTAAATGCCCAAATGCAAATACTATATGAGTTAATCCAATGACCTTAAGATGTCCTAGAAAAATGTTCACCATTTTTGTCAAAGGTTTTAACCCGAAACAAAAAGGGTGGACTTTTTAGAAGGGCATTTCAGGTTCATTGAAAAAGTTTTTAGTAAACCCTAGTTGTTCCAGGGGGGTGTTGGGGGTTCTATCATCCCCATTTCATTTTTCTGGAAAATTTAAACATGATGCAATCACTCTAATGCATGAACTAGCTAGGGTGTGACAACTCACCCCCACTCAAAAGAATCTCGTCCCAAGATTTAGGATCTGTTGGGAAGAAAGTGGGGTACTCGAGTCGAAGACGATCCTCCCTTTCCCAAGTGGCTTCTTTCTCGGAATGGTGTGACCATTGAACCATGAGAAACTTGATGTTATGGCGTCGAGTGGTACGCTCGACTTGATCAAGGATACGAACGGGATATTCCCGATATGAGAGATTATCTTGTAGATCAAGCGTTTCGTGGTCCACTCCACGGATAGGATCCGCGAAGCAACGCCTGAGTTGAGAAACGTGGAAGACATCGTGAACTCTGGAAAGATGCGGAGGTAGTTCCAATTGGTAGGCAACTTCTCCTCGTTTGGCAAGAATGCGAAAGGGTCCAATGTAACGAGGAGCCAATTTGCCTTTGATACCGAAACGATGGGTTCCTTTTAACGGAGTAACCCAAAGGTAAGCCTTCTCACCGACTTCATAAGTCATGAGCTTATGTTTATGATCATATTGGCTCTTTTGACGAGATTGGGCTGTTTTCAATTTTCACGAATAACGCGAACCTGCTCTTCTGCTTCCTGAATCATATCCGGGCCAAAGAGTTGTCTTTCCCCGGTTTCTGACCAGTTAAGAGGCGTTCGACATTTTCGTCCATAGAGAACTTCGAAAGGAGCTTTGCCCAAGCTAGCTTGATAACTATTGTTATAAGCAAACTCCGCGAATGGAAGGCATTTCTCCCAATCCATTCCGAATGAGATGACAGAAGCTCGGAGCATATCTTTCAGAATTTGATTTACTCGCTCTACTTGACCACTGGATTGAGGGTGGAAGGCGGTGCTAAAAGAGAGACGAGTTCCCATAGCATTTTGGAAACTTTCCCAAAATCGAGAGGTGAAGAGACTCCCATGGTCTGAGTTAATTTCCAATGGGACACCATGAAGAGACACTATTCGGGAGATGTATAAATCAGCTAGCTGGCTAGCGGTGATACTCTCACGAACAGGTAGAAAGTGGGCCACCTTGGAAAGACGATCGATTACGACGAAGATGGCTTTATTCCCTCTCTTGGTCCTGGGAAACCCAGTAATGAAATCCATACTGATTTTATCCCATTTCCACTCAGGAATAGCCAAAGGTTGAAGGGTGCCAGCAGGCCATTGATTCTCTGCTTTAACATGACGGCAGACATCGCAACTAGCAATGCATTGAGCAATTTCTCTCTTCATCCTAGTCCACCAAAACCTCTGGCGTAGGTCTTGATACATTTTAGTACTACCGAGATGAATGGTGAGAGGGGATTCATGAGCTTCCTTAAGAATCAGCCGCCTCAGGTTTCGTGCTTTGGGAACCACTAAGCGGTTTCCAAAGTATACGACACCTTGATCATCAACGGAGAAACAATTCGCGACTCCTTTCTTAATGTTTCTCTTAATACGGGAGATTCCCGGATCTACCTTCTGTGCCTTGATGATCTGATCTGTAAGGGTAGGTTTCGCCACCAGGGTGGATAGGAATCCTTGAGGAACAATGTGAAGGCTAAGCTTACGAAATTCCTCGTGGAGAAGTGGTTGACTTTGTTGTAACATCAGGTTGTTACAATAAGATTTACGACTTAGCGCATCGGCCATGACATTGGCTTTGCCGGGGTGTAAGTTATTCCTAAGTCGTAATCCGAGATCAACTCGACCCAACGTCTTTGCCTGAGATTCAAATCCGGTTGGGTGAAGATATATTTCAAACTTTGGTGATCGGTGAAGATCTTGCAACGATTACCGAGAAGGTAATGTCGCCAAGTTTTGAGTGCATGGACTACAGCTGCAAGCTCTAGATCATGTGTGGGGTAGTTTTCCTCATGGGGGTGTAATTGCCGTGAAGCATAGGCAATTACCTGACGATCTTGCATGAGTATGCAACCTAGTCCTTGTCGCGAGGCATCGCAATAGATAATAAAGTCCTTGGAGAAATCTGGTGGTACCAGTACGGGAGCAGATGTCAGGCGTCTTTTCATTTCCTGAAAGCTGAACTCGCACTGTGGGGTCCACTCGAAATTTTTATCTTTCTTGAGGAGTTCAGTTAGAGGTTTAGCAACCTTGGAGAAATTCTTGACAAAGCGACGGCAATAACTCACTAAGCCAAGGAAGCTCCGAACTTGCTTGACCGTCTCAGGTGGAGTCCAATCAAGGACGGCTTGAACTCGCTCGGGATTGACAGCAATACCCTTACCAAAGATTACATGGCCTATATAGGTCACTTCTGGCAACCAAAATTCACACTTGGAGAATTTGGCATAAAGGCGATGCTCTCGAAGTTTCGTCAATACCAGCCTTAGATGTTCGGCATGTTCCTCCTCACTCTTGGGGTAGATGAGTATGTCATCGAAGTATACTACGACGAATTTATCCAAATACTCCATGAAGACCGAGTTCATTAACCGAGAGAAGGTGGCTGGGGCATTGGTTAAACCGAAGGACATAACGGTGTACTTGTATTGGCCATAACGAGTAACAAAGGCTGTTTTGGGAATGTCCCCATTTCTGATTTTGATTTGATGGTATCCCAACCTCAAATCCATCTTGGAAAAGACTGAGGATCCAGCGAGCTGATCATATAGATCGTTGATCCTGGGGAGCAGATACTTGTTCTTGATAGTGACCAAGTTGACAGGTCGGTAATCTACAACCATCCGATCCGTTCCATCCTTCTTCTTGACGAAGAGGACGGGGCAAGCCCAAGGAGAGGAACTAGGACGGATGAAACCCTTTTTCAAGGACTCATCGAGTTGGTTCTTAAGCTCGGCTAGTTCTAAGGGTGCCATCTTATAGGGTCTCCTAGAAATTGGAACGGTTCCTGGAACAAGGTCTATCACAAACTCGACATCCCTGTCAGGTGGAACACCTGGCAGTTCTTCTGGAAAGACATCCGGGAAGTCTCGGACTACCGGAATATCTTCGAGGTTTGGAAGGGGGTTGGCATTTAGGGAGTAAAGCTGGCGCTTGGCCACTCGAGTTAAGACATTGACTGTTTTGCCCGATGGGTGAGTAAGTTGAACGGTTCTAGTGGCACAATCAATCTTAGCATAATGAGCTGACATCTAGTCCATACCCAAGATGATGTTTATGTCCGAGGACTTGAGAGCTATTAAGGATGCAAGGAAGACGAGCCTATCGACAAGAATTTCATTCCCATGGCTTACTCTAGAGGTTTGCCATCTATAGCCAGGGGTTTGAATTTCCATGGTAGTGGGCATGTCATAGAATGTCGTGTTATGCAATTGAGCATAGCTCTCAGATATGAATGAATGAGATGCTCCAGTATCGAAAAGAACAGATGCCGGATGGCAATTAACAAGGAGCGTACCAAGGACGACGTTAGGATCCTCATAAGCCTCCTCAGCTGAGACATAGTTGACATGGCCACGTGCAGTGGTGGATGGCTTGGCGTAGAAGGTCTTTCCCGCTGGCTTACCACGGCCAACGGACTTTCCAGACTGATTGGGGTTGTTGTTCTGAGGACACTCTCGACTGTAGTGACCCGGCTCTCCACACTTGAAACATGTCACAACATTGGGGCGTGGAGCAGCATTAGCAGTGGGGCCACCATAGGGCTTAGACGGTGCAAACTGCTGGTTGGGGCAAGGCGCCTCAAAGGATGGCCTCGGAATGAACCTGGGTGGCAGTGCCGTGCTTGGAATCCACACCCAACGCTTCTAAGATCCAGAGCCGGATGAAGAACCAAAATCACGAGAGTGCTTGCGTGAAGCGTCATAGTCAGACTGGCCTGTCTCAGCACTGATGGCTTTATTGACCAACTTCTGAAAGGAGGTGCACTCGTGCAGACGAAGATCGCGGCGAAGCTCAGGGCTAAGTCCCTTGCGGAACCTTGCCTGCTTCTTAGCGTCGGTGGATACCTCTTCAGGAGCATACCGTGCCAGATTCCCAAATTCACGACTATATGCATCCACAGTCAGTCTTCCTTGGGTGAAATTGCAGAACTCTTCCCTCTTGCGATCTATGAGACCTTCCGGGATGTGGTGCTCACGGAAAGCCTCACTGAATTCAGCCCAAGTAGTGATTTGGCCGACCGGGCGCATAGCCTCAAAGTTTTCCCACCAAAGGCTAGCAGGGCCTTCGAGGTGATAGGCAGCATAGGTCACCTTATCAGCTTCGGCTACGTTGGCAGAACGTAGCTTGTGTGTGATGCTGCGGAGCCAGTCATCCGGGTCGAGGGGCTCGGCGGAATGATTAAACTTTGGTGGGTACAACTTGATGAAGTCATTGATTGACACCAAGTCGTTTCGCTGATGGCGTGCAGTGTTCTGCTCAATCCGCTCCAGCAAGCGGTTAGTCTCACGCTTTTTTCTTTCCGCCTCCAGCATAACTTCGGCCAGAGAAGGCGGGTGAGGCATATTTTCACCCCTAGCTGCACTGGCTTCCCCCTGCTCCGGGGCAGCAGGGTTGCTGCGGGTGTTGACCATCCTAGGAAAAACAAGACAACGGTTTAGACAAGGATGGCACAAACTTAGCAAGGAAGTGCAGAATGTAATGGATAACATGGAATGCTAAGATGTTCATTGCACGACATGGTAATATAGAAACTGCCATATATATACCATTGGTCATACACACTGTACATAGTTTAGTACAAGCCCATGCTAGAGTACAACTACGGTGAAAGACATTACATCTCATCGGAGGCATTCTAAGCTCCTATACATTATTTTTCTACACCTCCGGAGCGTGATACACACCAAGTCGTATCCCACGGGTCACGCAGGACTGTGGAGAATACAACTATTACAGTACTAGTGAAACTACTACTAGCTCAGACGGCTCCGTAGTAATCCTCATAAAAGTCACCACCAAAGCCTAGAAGTGGAACATGATCATCTGGGAACAAACGGTCCTGCGGAGCCTGCGGACCATAGGGACTCGGATGTGGCCTTGGTCCCACAAGTGGTGGCAGACGGGGACCACGAGGAGGGGTGATGCCTCCTACATCGCGCCACTCCATACAATCTGGAAATCCAGACCGTACAGGGTACAAGTCCCTCATGTCCATGTATCATGCCTGCACCGCAGGTGCAAACCGAGTCAAAGTGGCCCAATGATCAGAACGAGTGTGGAAAAGCTCCATACGCAAGGCCCGATTTTCGCGGTCCTTATCCTCGAGCATCTCGGCAGTGGTGCGGAGTAGTGACTCCTCATGTGTAGAGTCATAGTACAAAGCCTGATAGTACCCCTGTGCTCCAGGAAGTGAGGCTGGCATGTAGCGGAAGTCGGTGTTCTGAAGCAAGGCAGTCCTGGCTCGAATGATAGTCATCGTTGAATAGGTTGCATCCTGCACAGACATCTCAATAGTGACCCCAAGTCCATAGGAACAGTGAAGGGGCTCAGTGGCTCCAGGATAAGAGGGATATATCCTGACGGTACAAAGGTACTGGCTCTGGTTGAAGTCTCTGAACTGCTCCTCGATGGTATATTCCGGATACCACCGATAGCCTGACTCGACCATCACTCGAACCAACATGGCCGTGTGGTTGGGCACATCGAAGCACCGGGTCAGACGAACCACTTGGTTCTGGGAACGGGTGGCCATCTGAAAGCACAGAATAATGCAAAGGCATTAGAATTTTCTAGGGGAAATCGGACAGCATAACAGCTGTAAATGCTCAGAAAAATATTTGAGACATCCACAACAGTTTGCAATACCACTCAACAAGATCATATCAAGGTTCTGATTCAACTAACAACATACTAAAAGTAGTAGAAACTGTACTGAGGCTTGTAACAACAATCCTATAAGCTACTACGGATTAGTAACACGTGAACCTGATAGAAAGAAGAGAGCCTAGTCCTTAACCCACGTAGAATGAGAAGAGAATGACTCAGATCAGAGGGCATAAGGTAAAGGAGTAAAAGAGCCTTATGTTCCCTCCCACAATCAATTCCCCTACATATAACTAAAGCATTTCTAGACTCGACATCGACCAGTTTGGCTCAACGAACCTACAGGCAGTCCGGCTCTGATGCCAACGCTGTCAGGACCCCGATTCCAAGTCACATCGATCTAGCCGGTAACACCTCATATCATATTGCGGCCTCACGCACGGTATCCCCACGGGTGTCGCCTTACCATGGCCCGGGACCGTTTGCGCCATTTGGCTCACGTATATGATAGTGTCGCTAGCATCCATATGACAGAGAACCCGGGCCGACATGGCTAGTCATGAACCCAAAGCGGCACAGACCTATGGAGACAGGCGTACATGAATCACATCGAGCATGTCGGTCGACAGCGTGTGAATCCGGGCTGTAGCACTGGGCTAACAGGACTCTGGAGAACCCGGGCTGTAGCAGGCTAGGCAGGACTCCGAATGTCACCGCGTGACATTTCCCCGAAGGGACAGACATAGGAACGAAGTGAAACACATGCCTGCCAGTCAAGTGTCCTAAGCAGTAGTGCTGGGCTAGCAGGACTCCGGTGAACCGGGCTGTAGCGGACTACTATGGCTCAAGGAGCACTAGACTACATTTCCCCATAAGAGAGGCTGCCAAGGATAAACAACCAGATTGTCGGATCCCACACATACCAAGCATTTCAATCATACACACAATATGCTCGATATGTGCAAATACAACATGGCATCACAACAAAACTCTACAACTCAAGTACTTTATTTAAAGGCTCCAGAGAGCCATACATAACATGTTCATATAGGTAGGGGTCACATGACCCGACACTCAAGTCATACAAGCATACAAGCACATGCAGAAGCAAATAGTCTGAGTACAGACACTAGAAAGGAAGAAGGCTTGTCGAAGCCTGTCTATCTACATAGGGCCCTCCATGGCTAGGATCACCACCTGGGTGGCAAGTTACTCGTCGACGTCGAGGTCTACATAAAACCCATCGGAGGGGGCGGTGTTGTCGTATGAAAACAGTAATTAAAGCAAACATGAGTACAAAGGTACTCAACAAGTCTTACAACAGAACCTACTATACATGCTCATTCTCAAGAAGGTGGTGGAGTTATTGCAGCAAGCCAGCTTTGACCCTTGGCTAAGCTATCCTACGAGACACCACTAGTAAAATAGTTTTCGCACAAGAGTCCACTAATCACTAACACAATACTCCACCGGGGATCCTCCCTCGTCATCCTATGAGAGGGCCATCCTCGGTACTCACACTTATCTTGAGTCTTTTAGTAGTAACCATTAACTTGTCTATGAACTGTATAGGCAACCAAGTAGTCCTTTACCGCGGACGCGGCTATTCGAATAGATGATGTTAACCCTGCAGGGGTGTACTTCTTCATACACGCTCTCACCACTTACCGTCGTTTACACGACATGTACTCGGCAACCTTCAAGCGGAAGCCCAACGAGGGTGTCAGCCACGGCCTACCTAAACACTCAAGTCTCTTGAGTCCGTTTATCTCTCCTATGTTCAGTCGAGTTCCATCACAGGGAGGTTCGGCGAAGGTTTCCATATATTGTGCGCGGCACGATGTTTGTGATATGGCAGTGGTCTCGAGACGTGCCAATACTCTGCGGGCGCCCGGGCAGTAGTTCCGATTCTACGGTGTATTTTGACTGGTTGTCGCGTGGGACTTAGGTGGGGGTGAGGCTGTTTTTTTCATTGCTACTCGTCTCCGATCTATTAAGATTGGCCCAATGGACCCTGTTGGCCCTATAGGCTACATCTGTTGCCAGTTTTCGGACGGCTACTTGATATTATTAAGAGAGTTCCAAGACTTTGTGCGATTCAATGGCGCAAGGACTATCTCGTCGACCGGCGTTGGATCGGTTTCTATGGAGCTTGTTATTGCATAGGCCTGTCGTGTGCATTTTAAATTATGATTAGCCGGAGGCCTTAGGGTTCTCTAGTCGATAGAATTGGTGATAGTGCAATATAACTATTACCAATCGTAGCTGTAGCGGGGTCTTCTAAGGGCTTAGCGTCTTGATCTCTGTGTCAGATTTACTCCTTGTCTACCCATCCATTTTTATCACTATTTTTCGTACATTACAGGAGTGAGCCGTTAGGTTTTTGCGTCATTGCACATCGAGAGGGCCCGAACCTATGGGTAAAAACTACTTGTGTCCCTGTGTCTCCTGTTACCATCCGGCCTAGACGCACAGTTCGGGACCCCCTACCCGAGATCCGCCGGTTTTGACACCGACATTGGTGCTTTCATTGAGAGTTTCGCTGTGTGATCGACAAAAGGATCGATGGCTCGCCTGCAGATCAACTGCGACTTCGGCATCTTCGTCACCAGCTCGACTGGTCACCTTGGTTCGATCAAGAATTGCGCCGTGTTCGGATCACCATGTTCGGACGAGGGCCTTCATCAAACATCAACTGCGATCTCTATCAAGATCAGGAGGAATCATCTTATGGCTGGGGCTCAACGTCAACGATTGCCCTCGAAGCGACCGGGATCTTTTGCTTGTGGTTCTGGGACAGACGAACTCAGGGTATCTGGCGGACCGTGTGTGAGTACCTCCTAGCAGTGATCGACTTTGACGATACGGCTTTGGGTGATCATCTGGTGCGGATAATTGGTGGTGTCATAATTACTATACCTCTTGGGAAATGATTGGTGTCGAGTTCGGATGGAGGATGCTGTTCATGGTCGAGAATTTATGTTCCGCGGATATTAGTCGGTGCCCTGGTCCAGATGGATGGGTTAATTCTTTGGACGGAGTTAGGGCTTGTGTGTGTTCATCTTCTAGCTCGGTTCGTCTTGGGTGGAAGTAATTCCTGTCTATCTCTCCGCGTCCGGCTTGCGGAATTCGGCTTATGAGGCGTACCTTAGCTCTCCAAATTATCACCCTGCGATCCGACGTCAATACGTCTCGGGTTATTTTCGCTTCCCGATGTAGTGGATCATCTTGTTTCGCGAGTCTGTTTTTTCTACGTGAAAAACGAATCCTTCACGGGTGTTCTGTTCTTTTTTTATGAAGCGGGATTGTCAGACGGAGTCGCTTTGGATTGAAGAATTTTTGGTATGTTGGGTATTGTGTGTGTTTGGTTCTTCGCATAGACGCGATCCAGCTTAATAATAGTTTTGAACATGATATTCCAGAACATCATGCTGCGTGTAAAACCAGTCCGGCGTAATCAGTTGCTCCAGCGGGTCTGGCGCGAACGCGTGCGCTAGGATTAGCGTGCGTCATCTGTTGTTGTGAGCGAGCTAACTCTTTCGGGATCGATTCGGTTCAACCTCTCGGGCGAAGCTCGGAACAACAGTTGATCGGCGATCATAGAGAAATAAATATAACGAAGATCGCCGCGCTGGCCAGTCAGGGTTTAACGGAGCGGGTGCATTACTTGGCTATCGCCGGCAGTCGTGGTGCACATTATCAGAGCCTGGATTGAACTTCACGTGACGACGCTGCGGACGGCAAGGGGGGGGTGCCCTGCCCGATTGGTTCTCTCTCCCGAGCCGGTGTGTCCCTGCCCACGTTGACCTGATTGCGTCTTCCTGTTATCGTCGGTGCTGGACCGGGGCCTTCATCATTCTCTTCGTCTCCGTGCGACCTATCCCGCTCAGACTACACACGCTCAGTCCCAGGATCGTCTCAATTTTCGGATATCGAGCCTTGCCTCCGAGATTGCTGCATCGTGGTTGTATGGGAGTCATTTAACTTATGAGTCGGCAGGTGTCTGGAGTTAATCTCTAGTATTTTTGTTCTGTTTGTTGGTCAAATTTTTTTCCAAGTGAATTATTGGCGTCTGGGTTGATTGTCGGATTGATCATAGTGTGACCATCAGTTATCAATGGTGGGCGTGTTGCATTATTATCTGAAGGTCCATGGGTGGTCCGGTCAGTCCTCCTGTACATAGTCGGCGATAGCGTCCAGCATTTTCGGGAGCTCTCTCGGTGACCGCTCTTGTGAATTCAGGGCTGGTTGCTTACGTTTTTGCCCTTTGCTTACTTTTCGGCATACATCGGTTTTGCGCCGACGGCCTGCGATCGAATGTGACTAGCCCAGGCATAACTTTCTTTTATTCTTCACTATTTGCTTTATACATGGAGTCTTGATTAATGCACGGTAGTTTTGTAGGTTTACTTATTATTACGGATGTTATTCGTCCGGTTTGCAGTCTGGTGTTCTGTGCATGAGGGGGAAAATGATGCCAGCCGGACATTATCCGTTGGCGTCACCGGGTCGGATGGACGTGGGGGCTCGTAGTGCATCTTCATTTACCTGTCATGCCGAGGATCTTCGGCATTTCACTTGTCTTGCCGGCGGGTCTGCATTGACTCGTTGCTGAGTGGTCCATTACGCGACTTTCTCGGAGTGCGTGATGAAGCCTCTGTGCGCAGCCATGCGTCGGGACGGATTCGGCTTTGGGCATGGCACAGTTGGTCCGGGCTGTAAGCGTCGGAACCGGCGTCCATCCGATACTGAACCATTACGTCAGGGCTAGATGCGTTGCTTCATGCTCAAAGTTTATAAATTTTTAACTTGTGTTTCGGGCTCTGACCTGACGCACTTTATATCTTTTTGTAAAACGTTGCTTGTAATAATTTTGGTTCTTGTCCAAACTTTAGTTGTTGTGATCACACGGTCGCAGGGTGCCCTGGGCCTTACGAAGATTGAGAATACCGCTTTCATGGGGTCTTCTGCGGTCATGAAGTTTTCGTCTTTGCATCTGATTGCGATACTTGTAGCGTTGTGTCTTTTTGTTCTTGTTTCGTGTAGTTACGTTTCTACAATATTGCAGGGCCATATTTTGACTTAGTCGATTTTTGCAAGGCTGGGTTAGCCTCACTGTCCTGTGGTTTACCCTTATCTGTTCGCGGAGTTCGTTCGGCTTTTTCTAGGGGAGTAATTCGTTTCCAGGGAGCCATCGTCTGGCATTTTGGGTCACGATGTTGGGTCATCCCGAGCCGGACACTCAGACTAGGTTGGAAGCTGAAAGTTGCTAGATCGCTCTTTATATGTTTTTCAATGATTGGTCGATGCTGCATGGGGTAAATGTTTGTGTGTATTCTAGACGGAACTCATTGAGGTAATAAGTAGAATGCGTATTTGCAGCAGAGTTTCATAATTTTAACTAGATGAGCTATTCGCGAAGACCAGGTATCTGGTGGGGTGTATCTATTTTTCCGAGAGTGATGCTTCTGTACACTTTCACGGGTAATTTATACGGCATTATTTCCTGGTAGCGTGCTTTGTGCTGTTACAGGTGGACTTAGTGGCCCGATTGCTCTGGTTATTGGAAACACCGTCGATATTCTCGATCGATGGAGTACATAACACTTTTCGGTCCTTGACCGAAGAGGGAGAAGCTGACGGTCGGTTAAGACGCGTTTAAAGTTCGGTTGAACATAGATATGATATAAGTACTTCGGTACATGAAATCATTCTTTCACCCAAGTCACTTGGGGGCTCTTAAATTTATATGAGCTATTTTATAGTAAATGTGTTTTCTTCTTGGTCGTTGCAAAGTCTTTTTCTATCGCTCCTTTTTCGACGTGAGTGTGTGGTCAATAGCCAGCCATAGGCTGACCCGCTTGAAGTCTTGAGATAGGATGTGTCATGTTAAAGCACGACAGAAGCACTTTTTCTTTTTTCTAAGACCATTTTTCGGATTGGCACCGAACACTTGATATTGTTCGGACGTCATGTTTTTACTGACGTTTCTTGGTTTTCCAAGCTTTTTGGCACTTTTAAACTATTTGTGCTTTTCCAGCATTAGTCTCGGTGCAACGTCGGACACCTTTAGGGATTCGGCAAAAACATTCTCAGATATTGCTATATATATGCATCGGTTTCGAATTGTGTCTTCGGTCAATAGTTGGGTTGCCCGGCTCCTGCACTTGCTTCCTACGTTCCGTTTTGTTCGGCTAGGCGTGCAAAGGGAGAACCACTGCGATTGTGCTTCCAGCTCACATGGTTAAGCACCTCAGTGGAGAAAGCCGAAAACTGACTGTCACAATAAGCGTAAACTGGTCAGCGATCCGATGACTATGAGGGCCATTCATAACATTGGCCGAAGTGTTTACGGCTTGACCTCGACTGTCGCCGAACACTACCGGGGGCTATTAACTGGCCTCCCAAACTAAATCCTCGATATTTTGCTCTTACATTCGAGCTGAGGTTTCATGATCATGCTTAGCATGACAACCCAAAGAAAGGAACCGATAGCGGGACTATTTTCTTTGGAATACATTTCTTCTGTTAAACAGTAATATAACATATCTCTCTGCGTACCTTTGTTTATAAAACCGTGTGGCCAGATTGCCTTGTTTGTCGTAAATCTTTGCCCTCATAAAGGCTTTATAAAGTAGGACAAACACTCCTCGGCTACTGGCCAAGGAGGTGGAAGCCGATGGTCGGTCAACAAAGTTTTGTACAATGCGGATCCGAGCATTAATGACGTAAAGTACTTGGATACATAGAGTCATTACACATAATTTGTGATTTTACTATGGATATTGATCCTTAATTCGGCCACCCGTGCCCGCATTAAGGCTCGGGGGCTACTGGGCTTCGGGCTTATTATTTACAATATTAAAGGGGCACATTGATCCCCTGATCTGGTGTTACCACCCGACCAGTGTCTCGGGGGCTACTGCATTGCTTGTCCAATGCAGAAAATTTTATGTGCAATATAGTTTCCGAGGAGATTTTGATCCTCAGGTTGGTCGGCCGCACCCAACCTGAGTCTCGAGGACTGAGCACGCCGCTTTTAGTGTCCCGAAGTATTCTGCCGCTAGGACTTGATCCTCAGGCTGATTTTGCAAATCAACCTGAGTCTCAGCGGCTATTGGGATCAGCGGTCTTACGTCATCCTTCAGGTGCATCTCGGTTTAGACCGATACACACCTTGAGGGCTACTGGCTATATATCTCGGCAGAGAATAAATTGCACCAAAAAAAATATTGACAAAAAATCGGCCCACAGTCGGGGTGGTGCACCACCTCGGAAGCAGTCCGGCATAAAGCTCGGGCGCTAGTGGCTGGCTCCATAGAGGGCATTTCCGGCATTAAGCTCGGCTAAACTCCTTCAACTTTTTTGAACCAAGGTGATATGACACCTCGGATATAGTCCGGCGTTGGAGCTGGGACAGTCCGGCGTTGGAGGCTTGGACATAGTCCGGCGTTGGAGCTCGGATACATTTCGGCGTTGGAGCTCGGAAGCAGTCCGGCATTGGTGCTCGGTGCAAAAGATACCTCGAATGCAGTCCGGCGTTAGAGCTCGGACGCAAGAGGACACTGCCTCCCGGGAACAACTTCAAACCCGAGGTGTGGCATAAAAATAACAAGGCATTGATAAAGGCCGGAAACTTAAAGGGGCTCCTCGGATACCCGACGTGTAAACTCGTCGAATGCATTTCGGCGATCCTCAAGATCGAATAAAGAAGATTTGTTGAACCAGTTTTCAAGACCGACAGACCGAAGATGAAGAACAGTTCGGAAGAATCGAGGAGCGTCCCTAACTTGAAGACCTGTTCAGGGGGCTACTGACGGTGTCCTGGACTAGGGGGTACTCACCACGTCGTCTCCCGATCTATTAGATTGGGCCGAGGCCCCCCATGGCCGTATACTCATGGCTAGTTCGGACAGCTACCGCATACAAGGAAGATTCCACAAGACTTGGCGATCAAGACAAGGACTTCTCTCCCCACCGGCGTATTCGGCTAGGACTCTTGTTATCCTAGGCCTCCGGTGCATTATATAAACCGAGGCCAGGCTAGTCGATAGATATACAATATATACAATAATACATACATACCATAGGCTAGCTTCTAGGGTTTAGCCTCTTGATCTCGTGGTAGATCTACTCTTGTACTACCCATATCATCAATATTAATCAAGCAGGACGTAGGGTTTTACCTCCATCAAGAGGGCCCGAACCTGGGTAAAACATTCGTGTTTCCCTGCTGCCGGGTTTACCATCACGGGCCCCTGAGACGATGTGAACATAGGGTTCCCGAGACACCAAGACGGGTGACTCGGTACACCGTGCCACGGTGTATCTACCGCATCATAGCCACCCCTAGGGTCAGCGCTACGCACAGGCCGCCAACACATAACCTACAAACACCAGAAACTATTTGCAACTCCTGGACAGAGTACTAGGGTGATTAAGAAGCCGAGAGGGTCAATTAAGGATCCCAATGCATGGTAGTAGCTGATTCTTAAAATCACACATACAGATCTCAGTTCTTAGGGACGGCCTCAATGAAACAACCCACCATGTACTCCTACATGGCCTCTCATCGATACCTTTACCAAATCATGTTCAACACATCCCTCACATTACCGACATAATCATTTCACTCTAGCCCATCACCACAGATGAACCAGACCTGACACAACTCTAAGCATAGCAGGCATAGAAAGGTAGGAAACACATACATGGCTCAATCAACTCCTACACATGCTAGTGGGTTTCATCTAGTTACTATGGCAATGACAGGTCATGCAAAGGATAAGGGTTCAACTACCGTAGCACACAGCAGTTTGAAACGTTGTTGTCTTGATGCAGTAAATGAGAGCACAGGCGAGAACATGGGATTGTATCAATATGATCAATGGGACTGCTTTCCTGATGGAGTGGTAGTAGGGTACTGCCCTTCAGCTGGATACTCGGAGATATCCTCGGAGGCAGAACCTACCACGAAAGACACACAGAATATAATCAACACATGGCAATATGCAACAATATGATGCATGCTATGACATGGCAAAATGATGTGTCCTGCCTAATGCAATGTGAAACAAGTTGAAATGGGTCCATTTGAATCAAAGATTCAAATGGAAGCTTAAGTTCTTATGCATAATAAGTTCATTAGCTTGTTTCACCTAAACAGCAAGGTTAGGTTGTTTTTTCATGCATGAAAACATTACAGATGGAAAGATTGAATTTTTCTGATCATTTTTCATATATAATTTGTTTGATTTGGAGCTATGGTTGATTTTGTATGATTTTTAGAAGTTTTGGCTATTTTCTGGAATTTCCTGTATAAAAATAATTCCGGAAATAATTAACTGCGTCAGCACTGCGTCACTGTGACGTCAGCGGGTTAAAGGCGCCAGCCCAGGTCAAACCTGACGGCTGGGACCCGCACGTCAGTGGAACAACTAATTAACAGGGTTAAGTTAATACTAACTAAACTATCAGTGGGGCCTGGGCCCGCATGTCAGTGACCTATTAGGTTAACTAAAAGTTGATTAGTGCTAAGCTAAAATTAGCAGGGCTCTGGGCCCACCTGTCATTGACCCAGGGGAGTTAAACCCCTGGTCAAACGAGGTCAACTCGCCGGCGGTTTGACGCCGGCGACGACAGACGCGGGGGAGGGCTTCGGAAAACGCCCACAAGCGACCATTTGCGCGGCGGAGAGGCTCTACGTAACGAGGAGACTCGTCCGCGTCTAGTGGTGGTGGTGTTTGGGCTCGGGGTGGTCGGAAAAGACACCGGTGACGAGTTTGGCGGCAGCCGGAGCTCGGGTGAGCTCGGACTCGTCGCTAGGGGGCACGGAGAGGCACGTGGGTTAGTGCGTTGAGCTCCTGGGGACGTGGTGAGTGCGGTGACGTGCTCGGTTTTGAGCTTACGCGTCTGTGGCCACGACGGTGACATGGCCGGCGGAACCGAGCTCTCGGCCGTGATGGCCAACAGGGTTAGGGGGCAGCTCGAGCGACGTGGCTAGGGGGAGAAGAAAGAGGAGCTCACGGCGAGTGCAGCGGTGGCCTTAGAGAGCTCGGGGAGGCAGCGAGTCGAGCGCGGGGTCGCCGGCGATCTCAGAGCCTGAAGGTTGAAGAAGAGGTCGAGGAAGGTGTTGTAGAGCTTCCGGCGTTGCATAGCTCAGCGAGGAGGTCGAGGGAGATGCAGCGGAGCTCGTGGACACGGTAGGGCGGCGCAGAGATGACGGTGGCTACGGCTACGGCGGCGAGACGGCGGCGGCTGCGTCGGCCATGGCTTCAGGGGAGCGAGGGAGAGAGCAGGGGGGAAGTGTGCGGTGTCTAGGGGGTCGAGGGGAGGCCGGGGAGGCGGTTCAGGCGTCGCGGTGGCGAGGGACGCAGGCAGGCAGGGAGGTGGCGTGTCGTCATGGCGCGCGCGTGCGCTGTCTCCCTCCTCTGCCTACTGGCCGAGGTAGAGGATGACTGGCATGGGCCCTGGTGGGTTAGGCCACCAGCTGGGCCAGCCAGGTGGGCTGCCAGCTAGGTCCAGGTGAGTGGCCCAGTGGCCTTCTCTCTCTCTGTTTTTCTGTTTTTATTTATTTTCTATTATTTCTGTAACTTTAGGGCTTTATTAAAAATGCCAAGGCATTTCCAAAAATCATAAAATTAATCATGGCTACTGCTTAGAATATATCCAACAGTAAACATTTTAGTTTATGATTATTTGAGCATTCAAAATATTTTATAGCATTTAAATGCCCAAATGCAAATACTATATGAGTTAATCCAATGACCTTAAGATGTCCTAGAAAAATGTTCACCATTTTTGTCAAAGGTTTTAACCCAAAACAAAAAGGGTGCACTTTTTAGAAGGGCATTTCAGGTTCATTGAAAAAGTTTTTAGTAAACCCTAGTTTTCCAGGGGGTGCTGGGGGTTCTATCATCCCCATTTCATTTTTCTGGGAAATTTAAACATGATGCAATCACTCTAATGCATGAACTAGCTAGGGTGTGACATCAAGCCATATAACATTGGGCATCTTTCCCACCATGGCTCCGCCGCATTCTGCTTGTTGGTCTCCCACCACCTTCGGCTTGATATTAAAGGTCTTCAGCCACAGGCCAAAGTGAGGTCGGATGCGGAGGAAAGCCTCACACACGACGATGAACGCCGAAATGTTGAGGATGAAGTTCGGGGCTAGATCATGAAAGTCCAGCCCGTAGTAGAACATAAGACCACGGACGAATGGATGGAGGGGAAACCCCAGTCCGCGGAGCAAGTGGCGGAGGAAAACTACCCTCTCATGAGGTTCTGGGGTAGGAACAATCTGCCGCGCAGCGGGTAGCCGATGCGTGATATCTGGCTCCGCGCAGCTTCTTGATGTGTCCCTCCATAACGGAGGAAGCCATCCATTTGCCTCCCGCTCCGTACATGTTTGGAGAAGGTTGAGGGGAAGGATGTGGACTTGGGCGTTGGAGCTCGAGTGCGCAAGAACGGATGAGCAAGGAGGAAGAAGGCATGGGTTGAGAAAGGTTAAACCTTATCCCTTTATAAGGGCGGCCGAAACTATGCGCCCCCACTAGCCTGGTAAAACTCGCTCATCCCCCAAGCGTCATAATTGATGGCGCGGTGGGGTTACCCACACCCGTATTGATGAGAATCCCGTAATAAGGGGGACACGATCTCTGCTTTGACAAGACGTGTCAAGAAACTGCCTCGCGTTATGTGCGGGGCTGGTTAAAGAAAAACGGTTCGAATAATCACTGAGCCATGGCATGATGTCATATTGCCAAAACGTGTCAGCAGATTAGATTTGTGGAAATATTATTCTCTCTACGGTGGTATGTGGAACTTATTTTGCAGGGTCAGACACTATCATGTTATTCAAACTCTTCTGTGGTGTATCCGGAGGAGGAACCCGCCTTGCAATGCCGAAGACAACACTGCGCGCCGGACTCATCGTCATTGAAGCCTGGTTCAGGGGCTGCTGAGGGAGTCCTGGATTAGGGGGTCTCCGGACAGCCGGACTATATCCTTTGGCCAGACTATTGGACTATGGAGGTACAAGATTGAAGACTTCGTCTCGTGTCCGGATAGGACTCTACTTGGCGTGGAAGGCAAGCTAGGCAATACGGATATGTATATCTCCTCCTTTGTAACCGACCTTGTGTAACCCTAACCCCTCCCGGTGTCTATATAAACCAGAGGGTTTTAGTCCGTAGGACAACATACAATCATACCATAGGCTAGCTTCTAGGGTTTAGCCTCTCCGATCTCGTGGTAGATCAACTCTTGTAATACTCATATCATCAAGAATAAATCAAGCAGGACGTAGGGTTTTACCTCCATCAAGAGGGCCCGAGCCTGGGTAAAACATCGTGTCCCCAGCCTCCTGTTACCATCCGCCTTAGTCGCACAGTTCGGGACCCCCTACCCGAGATCCGCCGGTTTTGACACCGACACTCACAATCACATAAGATCCACGAAGGTACAAGAACAACAAAGGGAAAGATACAAGGTAAAGTTCATCCCAAATCCAAAGGAGATGAGGTCTTGATGCTCCTATGATGGGGATCCTTCTTCAAGAGGAGGCCTTGATATCCACAAGAGGATCTTCTCCAAGAGGAGGGCTTGATCTCCAGGGGAGCTTCTCCAGAAGGAGTTCTAGATCTCCAAGAGGAGGAGGATGAGCAAAGCTCTCTCTTTTTATATAAAGTACTTTGCTAACCCTAAAAACTGAGAGGACCATGAAATATATAGTCTAGGGGCGAAGGGGTATGGGCCTCGGTGGTTACATGGGCTTTTTAGCCCAATTCGTAGCGAAACTAGGCCTACCGGACAGTCCAATGGTAAGGACCGGATAGTCCGGTGAGGACAGATGCATTTCCGTGTGCCACCGGATTGTCCGCTGTGGGGATCGGACTGTCTGGTAGTGCAATTTCAGTGTGACCGGACTGTCCGCTGTGGGGAACGGACTGTCTGGTAGTGCAATTTCTGCACGCTTCCTTTTCTTCATCTTGACACTTCCGGTCATCTCTTGGGTCTTGGGGTCCTTCTCCTTGGCCTCCGGGAAGCTTCCTAGCTGCTTGGTGGTGGTTGCCCTTGTACCTAATGATGCACAGCGTTCCATGGTGAGGTAGCACCCAAGTCCAATGGATATTCATGTAAATCTCAAAGAGGAGCGGGTTCACCTTAAGTCCGGTAGGTCCACTTGGGGCTTGAGGGGCTATGAAGGTGTACATGCAGATCACCGTAGGATGCTCCACATCACTTTTGCTACCATATTATAAGCCTTCCCAGCTCCACATACATCTATGTCGTGCATCTGACTCTCCCTGGCAATCGCTCTATCCAAGCTTTGAGAGTTTTGACTACAACGATTGCCGATCATCACCTGTTGCTGGGAAAGAACTAGTAAGAATTCAAGATTTACTTGACGGATTTGTGACACATTGCCACTTTCTAGTAGTCTGTAGGATCATATTCTTGTGTGTTTCTATTGCTGCTAACCATGGCAGGACCACAAGCCGACAAGATTGACTGGGAGAACTTGACAAACAAGGAGTTGCATGACAAGTTTCAGCAAATGATGAGTGGCCAGGTGGGAGATGTGCTAAATAGATTTGAAGAGGCCATGGAGAAGATACATGGCATGGAGAAGTTGTTCGAAGCAAAGCTGGATAACAAGTTTAATGAATTGCTCGCGCGCCTTCCACAACCACCACCGGCTGCACCTATCGCGCCTCTATAATGATAACAACAACGCCCCCTTCCGAATCAGTTCGGACGAGCGAAGCGTGTTCCTATTGAGGATGGCCAAAATTCTGGTGCTGCTGTACCTATTGTTGATGCTTCTTTGGCTCCTGCTACAGCTTCTGCTGGTGCCGAGGAGGATGATGATTATGTGGGCGATTACAAGGCTGAGGTTGACCAAAATCAGGTCATCCACATGCATATAATCGCAACAGTAGGGCTGCACCACCACATCAGGTACGAGATCCTGACCATCTCCCTAAACTAAAATTGAATATTCCACCATTTGAGGGTAGATATGTTCTTGATATATATCTTACTTGGGAGTTAAAAACTGAACAACTATTTACATGTTTACAATACCCCGAGGAGAGACGTGCTGCTGCTGCTCTTTGTGCTTTCACTAGTTTTGCTTGTGTGTGGTGGTCTGAACATCGTAGATTATATCCTAATAATATTCCAACTACTTGGGCTGCTTTGAAAACTGCTATGCGTACTCGTTGGGTTCCACTGTATTATCAATGTGAATCACTTCAAAAATTGCAGCGTTTAAGACAAGGAAAAAATTCTGTAGAGGAATATTATTAGGAATTGCAAACTGGCAAGATTAGATGTGGTATTGTTGAGGATAATGAAGCTATGCTTGCAAATTTTATGGGTGGGTTAAATAGAGAGATTCAGACCATTCTAGAGTATAAGGAGTATAATAATATCACTCGTTTATTCCATCTTGCTTGCAAAGCTGAACGTGAAGTACATGATCGACATACATTGATGCAAATTACCTTTTCTGCAGGTTGACCTTCATCATGGACATCGCGTGCATCCTCTACTTCCACACATTCTGCTGCACCGCCACCTCCTTCAGCCGCCACCTCCAACTGTGATACAAGAAAGCAGGCACAACCACCACTATCTGCCAAGAGCACACCTTTTGGACCTGCACAGAGCTCTTCTTCGTCCTTGGCATCAACTGGGCAAACACATCACATTATTTGTCGTCGTTGCAAGGGTGGAGGTCATTATGCGAGAGAATACCCATCTAAGCGTGTGATGATTGCTACAAGCTGAGCAAAATCTGTACACCATGATCATGATGGGTATGAGTCCGCTAGTGACTATGATGAGGAGACCTTGGCTCTTATTACAAGTGAAGAACACGATGAGATGATTCTAAACGAGAGACACAATTCATGGTTGGTGAAGATGCTGACATGTATGAAAGTTTAGTTGCTCAACGTGTTTTGAGTGTGCAGGTCACACAAGCTGAGCAAAATCAGAGGCATAATTTGTTCCATACAAAGGGAGTTGTGAAGGAACGTTCTATTCGCGTCATCATCGATGGAGGGAGACGCAACAATTTGGCTAGCATGGAGATGGTGGAGAAGCTCTCTCTCACCACAAGACCACATCCACATCCTTACTACATCCAATGGTTCAACAACAGCGGCAAGGTTAAGGTAACACGTACTGTTCGTGTGCATTTTAGTATCGCTACATAAGTTGATTATGTTGATTGTGATGTGGTACCTATGGAAGCATGTTCCTTATTAGTTGGTAGACCATGGCAATTCGATAAAAAATCTGTACACCATGGTAGAAACAATCACTATACTCTTGTTCATAAGGATAAACATATTACTTTGCTTCCTATAACTCCTGATTCCATTTTGAAAGATGATATTAATCGAGCTAGTAAAGGAAAACAAGAGCAAAATAAGAGTGAAAGTCAGATAGTGGCAAAATAATTTGAGCAACAAATGAAGCCTAATAATAAACCATCTAGTGTTTCTTCTGAAATTAAATTGAAAAGTGGATGTTTAATTGCCACCGAATCTGATATTGATGATCTAGATTGCAGCAAATCTGTTTGCTATGCTTTTGTGTGCAAAGAGGCATTATTTTCATTCGAGGATGTGCCTTCCGCTTTGCCTCCTGCTGTCACTAACATTTTGAAGGAGTTTGCTGGCATCTTTCCACAAGACATGCCACCGGGATTACCACCTATTCGAGGGATTGAGCATCAGATCGACTTAATTCCCGGTGCATCACTACCCAACCGTGCTCCATACCATACCAATCCAGAGGAGACAAAGGAGATTATGTGTCAAGTACAAGATCTGCTCGACAAAGGTTATATACACAAATCTCTTAGTCCTTGTGCTGTTCCTATTATACTAGTGCCAAAAAAGGATGGTACGTGGCGTATGTGTGTTGATTGTAGAGGCATTAATAATATTACTATTCATTATCGTCATACTATTCCTAGGCTAGATGATATGCTTGATGAATTGAGTGGTTGTACAATATTCTCCAAAGTTTATTTGCGTAGTGGATACCATCAAGTTCTTATGAAATTGCGAGATGAATGGAAAACAACATTTAAAACTAAGTTTGGATTATATGAGTGGTTAGTCATGCCTTTTGGGTTAACTAATGCACCTAGTACTTTCATGAGATTAATGAACGAAGTTTTACGTGATTTCATTGGACGATTTGTGGTAGTCTATTTTGATGATATACTAATTTATAGCAAATCTTTGGAGGAACATTTGGAACATTTACGTGCTATTTTTATTGCTCTACGTGATGCACGTCTGTTTGGTAACCATGGGAAGAGCACCTTTTGCACCGACTGGGTATATTTTCTTGGCTATGTTGTTACTCCATAGGGAATTGAAGTTGATAAAGCCAAGATTGAAGCTATTGAGAGTTGGCCACAGCCCAAAACGGTCACACAAGTGAGGAGTTTTCTTGGCCTCACTGGTTTCTATAGGTGTTTTGTGAAAGATTTCAGTAGCATTGGTGCACCTCTCAATGAGCTCACAAAGAAGGATGTGCCTTCTGTTTGGGGTACTGCATAGGAAGAAGCCTTCACGGTATTGAAAGATAAGTTGACACATGCTCCTTTACTCCAACTTCCTGATTTTAATAAGACTTTCGAGCTTGAATGTGATAGTAGTGGAATTGGATTAGGAGGTGTGTTATTACAAGATGGCAAACCTGTTGCATACTTTTCTGAAAAAATCAGTGGGCTTAGTCTGAACTATTCTACTTATGATAAAGAATTATATGCTCTTGTTTGGACATTAGAAACATGGCAATATTATTTATGGCCCAAAGAATTTGTTATACATTCTGATCATGAATCTTTGAAACACATTAAGAGTCAAGCAAAACTGAACCTTATGTCATTAAACACAAGAAGGGTAAAAAAAAGTGTCAAGCTAAATGGGTTGAATTCATTGAGACTTTCCCTTATGTCATTAAACACAAGAAGGGTAAAAAAATGTTATTGCTGATGCATTGTCTCGTGGTTATACTATGCTTTCAAAACTTGACTGTAAAATATTTGGTTTGGAGACCATCAAAGATCAATATATGCATGATGCTGAATTTAAAGATGTATTGCAAAATTGTAAAGAAGGGAGAACATGGAACAAGTTCGTCGTTAATGATGGATTTATGTTTCGTGCTAACAAGCTATGCATTCCAGCTAGCTCCGTTCGCCTTTTGTTGTTGCAGGAGGCGCATGGAGGAGGATTAATGGGACACTTTGGCGTGAAGAAGACGGAGGATGTACTTGCTACACATTCCTTTTGGCCAAAGATGAGACGGGATGTTGAGAGTTTTGTTGCTCACTGCACTACATGTCAAAAAGCTAAGTCATGACTCAATCCTCATGGTTTATATATGCCTTTGTCTGTACCTAGTGTTTTATGGGAGGATATATCTATGGAATTTTTTTTGGGTTTTGATAAGGACATGGCTATCTTGGATACGACCACAAATATTGCATACTTGTATATTTGTGAGGTGATTTCTAATGCAAACTATGCAATAATTTATTTATGTCATCCAGGACAAAAATACTTCACAAACTTTTGTGCCATGTCTAATTATAGGTGTATGGGACATTTGTACAATCCACATATGAAGATAAGGGAAAAGAGAAGTTTAGGTGCTGTTCAAAAAGTTCTCTCACGTCACTATTGGGCCAAGAGAAGATAGAGTCCAAGTCTCTCACGTTCTGTATTCAGATTCGGACTGCACAGATATACCTGACAAAACGCCAACCACTTTTTGATACGGACTCCGAATTGGGTGATTCTTTTTATGTTTGAAAGTAGATTTCGTGCTCTTTCTAACACAATTGGATTCACCTTCAAATTCGTCTGGAGCGTTGAGTTATGGACGAAACAATCTGACATTGCAGCAGAATCCGAGTCAAACTACAAGCCCAAAGGTGTTGCATCACCTCCACTTGGGCCCATGAGCCTTGTACGACCTAGGGTTAGTTTTAGGCTGCCTTGGGACGTCCTCCCATCACTTTGGCCGCCACCCCTCGCTCCTATATAAGTAGATCCATTTAGTAGTTTTTTGCTTGGGATTTGTTTAGTTAGAAGTTAGCCATTGCAACTTCGTGTACTTCGTTTGTGTCCAACGACCAGACCAAGACCGCTTTCGGATCCCCACCTTTATCAATACTTCATCTATAATCGCAATACTCAGATTGCATTATCATATTCTTGCTTGTTCTTCGATTGCGTGCAGGAATAGACCTTCGTGGTCAGGCTGATCGTGCTTCCAGCATCGTCAGTAACCTCGGGAGATTGGTCTAGCGATTGCTAAGGCGCAACGTCATTCACGTTTGTAGTCGGATCGTCAAAGTCGTCTCCACCAAATCGATAGTTATCATCTCATTGAAAGATCAGGACACCCTCGCCTATATCAAGTGGTATCAGTTTTCAGATTGCTCGGTTAGAATTTCTAGTTTTTCCTAGATTAGATTTATTTTCTTACCTATTGTCCAAGAAAAAGCCACAAAAAAGTTAGATCTATTAATCCTTTGTCCAAGCCAATCTGAGCCTTTGCAATTTTCTTTTCATTGCTTGCACAGTTGAATTATCGGTTGCATCGTCGTGTCGAGTTGCTGGTCTTAGTGTCTAGTTCGTTTAGAGTTTCGAGTTCTGTTCACATTAGTCACGCCGCCGCTGCATCGTTATCCCTTCCGCTGTCCATCACCCATCCATCAATTTCCTCCACCTGCTACCCACCGTTCATTGTCATAATCATAGTTGAGATTGTTCCCATCTTCGCTTGATCCAATCTACATCATATCTAGTTGGTTTGGAAAGAGGGAGAGAGAAAAAAAAGACAGAGAGAAAGAAACGAGAGAGAAAAAAGTAAAAAAAAAGTCAGAGAAAAGAAAAAGAAAAAGAAAAAAAGTGCGAGGAAAAAAAGAGAGGAGAAAAAAACAAAATTCAGATCTATCTAGACTCAATCTCGTAGTTGAATTCGGATTGGAATCTGTTTTGTGCATTGTTCAGTAAAACAGGCATAACTTCCTCATACGAAGTCTGTTTTGGCTCCGCGAGTACTCAAATGAAAGCTAGCGACGAGCCGCATCTAAATAGTTGCAGAAGAAAGTTCAATATTTGGCACCTCAAAATCGGCTTCTAAATAGGTCTTTTTGCCCTCCGAAGTTCACGAACACAACTTATTCCAGTTTTTCAGTCCAATTTTAGAATTTTTTGACTCCTCATATCAACTCGGAATTGAGTGATTCCTTTTGTGTTTGAAATCTTGAGTCAATACCATTCTTGAAAAATTATTAAAAAATTGGCACAAACTTTTCCAGAGAAAAGTTGGAGAGAAAGTTGTTGATATATCCTGCTTGGCTGTTGTTTCACATCATTATCTTTATGGCTATTGTGATCTTCCCTTATATTTTTCTGTCCAGAGCTACTTCATATCCTTTATTGATGCTAGTTGTGCTATGGCGTGACCTCATTAGTGTTCTAGGCTCGCGTCTCTAGTCCGGTCTAGCCTAGGACCAGCATAGTGCCGTCGTTGAGCGTTTATTCAACATTGCATCTCTGAATTGATTATAGCTAATCTTTTGCTACCATATATAGCCAACCCAGCTCCACATATTTCTACACCGTGTATACGTACGTTCCCCTGGCAATCACTTTACACAATCTTTGGAGTTATTTGACACCGCTAGTTGCCTGTTACCACCTGTTGCATGGTAAGAACTTGTAAGATATTGATATTTGCTTTACTGTGAGCACTTTACAACCACATCCTAGTAGTTCATAGGAACATTATTCTCGAATTTTGTTTCTTGTTTCTACTAATCATGATAGGTTCCGGCGATAGAAGTTCTTGGACGACGGACACATCTTCACCATCACGAGAGTTGGAACAACACACACAAGCACATCGTCAGGTTAACTTTTTACCGTCATTTGAAGGTAGATTTAATCCTGCTATTTATCTAGCTTGGGAGGTTGAAGTAGAACAAGTTTTTAGTCACCATGACTTTTCTGAACTTGAGCGAGTAGCTGCCACTAGAGCATTTACTAGTTTTGCTTCTGTTTGGTGGAGTGTGCATTATAAGAAAAACATTGATAACCAACCCACAACATGGAAAGATTTGAAATATGTAATGAGACTACAATTTTTCCCTCCTTACTATCATCGTGAATTGCTTCGCAAATTTGAACAGTTTAAACAAGGCAACAACACTGTTCATGCTTACTACCAAGAGTTCAAATCTTATATGCATCATTGTGACATAGAAGAATCTAAGGATGATACAATGAATAGATTTTTTGATGGTTTGAACCATGATATTCAGGCAAGATTTCAATATATTCCTCGTTGCATTACTGGTATGTATGTTCATGCTTGTACCTTTGAGAGACAGATACAGGAGGACGCATTGGGAGACTACAACAACTACTATTTCAGTTCATGCTCACCACCGCCGGTTGGTTCCTCCACCGTTGCACCTACTAGAGCAGCCCCACCTCGGATTGTGAGTGCGACATCATCTCAAGAGTATGGTACATTGTCAACGTCCATACCTACATCAGCTACGTCTTTGCGACAAGGTAACAATAAACGTATTGATGGTATAACTTCACATGAGAATGATGAATGCCTAGTTAACTTGAATGCATCTTGTGTTGAGTTACCTCTTGATTTGAGCACACCGCCTATTTTAGAGAATCTTGTTACTGTCATGAATCTGTCATGTGATCAAACAACTGAAATAACAACAATTTTGAGTGCACCCATTGAATTAACTGTTGATGCAAAAGAACCAATGTTTAATCATTTTGATATGACCTCTAATCTTGGTGATGATTCTGTGTCAAATGACTTATTACATGTTTGCTTATTTAAGCATGTTGTAGCATGTAAATTTGATGTAAGTAAGGTTTATTCACCAATGTTGGGATGGTTTAATGATGAACATTGTCAATCCTTTGATATGAATAAGAGTTTCACTTATATGTGCAAACTGAGTTGCAATATTTTCGTGCCTTCTACTTCTTGTGATAATATTTTGGCTTCAGATTTTATGAACTATGAAAATTACTCATGTATACATGTGTCATTTGTGCAAAAACCAAGGGAAGTAAAAATGGATGACATATACATATACAGCATGTACACCTTGTCTCTTTTGTTAGTCACATTTCAGATTAAGCAATGCTGAGGACAGCTTTGTTTTCAAGAAGGGGAGGATGATGAGGACATGACTACCTTGGATATGACCAAAAATATTGCATACATGTATATTTGTGAGGTAATTTCTAATGCAAACTATGCAATAATTTATTTATGTCATCTAGGAAAAAAATACTTCACAAACTTTTGTGCCATGTCTAATTGCAGGTGTATGGGACATTTGTACAATCCACATATGAAGATAAGGGAAAAAGAGAAGTTTAGGTGATGTTCGAAAAGTTCTCTCACGTCACTTTTGGGCCAAGAGAAGATAGAGACCAAGTCTCTCACATTCTGGATTCAGATTCGGACTGCACAGATATACCTGAATCAAAACGCCAACAACCTTTTCATACAGACTCTGAATTGAGTGATTATTTTTTTGTTCGAAAGTAGATTTCGTGCTCTTTCCAACACAATTGGATTAACCTTCAAATTCGTTCGGAGCGTTGAGTTATGGATGAAACAATCTAACGTTGCAGCAGAATCTGAGTCAAACTACAAGCCCAAAGGTGTTGCATCACCTCCACTTGGGCCCATGAGCCTTGTATGACCTAGGGTTAGTTTTAGGCTGCCTTGGGACGTCCTCCCACCTCCTTGGCCACCACCCCTCGCTCCTATATAAGTAGATCCATCTAGTAGCTTTTTGCTTGGGATTTGTTTAGTTAAAAGTAAGCCATTGCAACTTCGTGTACTTCATTTGTGTCCAACGACCAGACCGAGACCGCTTTCGGATCCCCACCTTTATCAATACTTCATCTATATTCGCAATATTCAGATTGCATTATCATATTCTTGCTTGTTCTTCGATTGCGTGCAGGAATAGACCTTCGTGGTCAGGCTGATCGTGCTTCCAGCATCGTCAGTAACCTCGGGAGATTGGTTTAGCGATTACTAAGGCGCAACGCCGTGCACGTTTGTAGTTGAATCGTCAATGTCGTCTCCACCAAATCGATAGTTATCATATCATCGAAAGATCGGGACACACTCGCCTCTATCAGGTTTGCCTCTTGCAAAGAAGGGGAGGGATAGCATATTTGTTGTCGTGGATAGATTTTTGAAAATGGCACACTTCATACTATGTCATAAAAGCGATGATGCTGCTAATGTTGTTGATTTATTCTTTCGTTAAATTATTCGCTTGCATGGTGTGCCAAATACTATTGTTTCTTTATTGGAAAAAGGTGTACAGTCAGGTATATTAAACTGGCAGGAGAGAACACAAAATTCTTTCATGCAATGGCCAGTGAGAGGCATAGAAGAAACTCTATTGCTTCTTTGAAAGATATTGATGGGTCAGTGGTCTCTCAACATTCTCAGATGGAGGCAATTATCTGGAATTGTTTCAAGAACAGAATGGGAGTTTCTTCTGGTATAGCCATGGGTTTTGACCTCAGTACCTTGCTAAAACCTGTGGATGGGCTGGATTTTCTTACTAAGCGTTTCAAAAAGGAGGAAATGGATGACACAATCAAGCATATGCCCATTGATAAAGTCCCTGGACCTGATGGTTTTAATGGATTGTTCTTCAAAAAGTGCTGGCACATTATCTGTCAGGATTTTTATGAGTTGGCTGAGTCTTTTCATTCTGGAAATGCAAATCTAGAGAATATTAATGGCTCTTACATCACCTTGATCCCTAAGAAGCTAGCTCTTGAGGAAGTTGGAGATTACAGGCCAATTTCTTTGACAGGGATGGGGCTCAAGTTTTTATCTAAAATGGCTGCTAATAGGTTCCAGAATATCATCATGGCATGTATCCATAAGAATCAGTATGGTTTTATTAAGAGCAGAACTATTCATGACTGTATTGGTTGGTATCTGGAGTATTTGCATCAGTGTCATCAATCCAAGAGGCCTATCATAATTCTTAAACTAGACTTTGAAAAGGCTTTTGACTCAATTGAACATGAAGCTATTCCGCGGATCCTCAAGTTCAAAGGTTTCAATCAGAAATGGATCTCCTGGGTCAAGCAGTTGCTCTCCACTGGGACATCATCTGTTCTACTAAATGGTGTGCCTGGTAGGCAGTTTCTTTGTAAGAAAGGGGTGAGGCAAGGGGATTGTCTCTCACCTTTACTCTTTGTTATTGCTGCTGATCTGTTGCAGTCAGTGGTTAATGATATGTTCAGGAGGGGAATTCTACAGATGCCTATACCATGCCATGATCAAAATTATCCAATAGTGCAATATGCTGACGATACTCTAATCATCTTACCTGCAGACAAAAATTTAGCTTTTGGCTCTGAAAGACATGTTACAGGTGTTTTCCACATCAACTGGTTTAGTGGTTAATTATCATAAGTCTTCTATGGTGCCCATTAATGTTGATGAGGACTCTATCAATGGTTTGGCTGCTGCTTTTGGATGTCAAGTGGGTAAAATGCCCTTCACTTATCTGGGCATGCCTGTTGGTACTACCAGGCCTAAAATGGTGGATTTCATGCCACTTGTGGACTGTATGGAAAGGAGGATGACAGCCAGTTCTTCATTTCTGAATCAAGGGGAAAGGCTTCAATTCCTCAATTCTGCTCTATCTTCCTTGCCCATCTTTTATCTTGGTAGTTTGCTTGCACCTGCAGGAATTTTAAAGCAATTGGAGAGAATTCAGAGGCAGTGTCTATGGAGAAAGCGCAGGGATGAGCCTTCACCACCTTTGGCATCTTGGGACCTCATTTGTAGGCCTAAAAATAAAGGAGGGCTGAGAGTTTTGAATTTGGGTGTACAGAATATGGCTCTGTTGCTAAAACATTTGCACAATTTTTTAAATAGAGTTGACCTACCATGGGTTTTTCTTATTTGGGACACCTACTATCACTCTTCTGTTCCTCAGGGAACTGCCATTCGTGGTTCCTTTTGGTGGAAGGATATCTGCAAGTTGTTGGATCATTACAGAAACACTACTTGGATTCAAGTTAACTCTGGGAACTCTGCTCTGTTTTGGTCTGATAAGTGGAAGATTGGGGATTTAGTTACACCTTTGCAATCAAGGTTCTCTGGGCTCTTTTCTTATGTCAAAGATCCATGGGTCACAGTTTATGAGGTCTTCCACTTGCAGGATATGATTAACATGTTCCATCTACCTCTATCTGCTCAGGCATATCAGGAGTTCTTGACTGTACAAGATCTTATGTCTTCCTGTAGCAGACAAGTGGAGCAAAAGGACACTTGGTTCTGGCAGGGGACATGTAATGCTTTCAAGCCCAAGCTATTCTACTCCTTCATGCATTCTAACATGTCCTTCAATCCACTTCTTCTTTGGATTTGGAAATCCTCCTGCACAATGAAAATTAAAGTGTTTGCCTGGATGTTAATCATGGACATGCTTAATACTAAGGACATGGTCGAAAGAAGACATTGGCATCTTGATGATGGGGTTAACTGCCTTGTTTGTCCCTTGAGAACTAGGGAAACCAGAAATCACCTGTTGTTTGAATGTAATTTCAGTGTTAGAATATGGAGCTATCTGCAAATTACATGGTCACCTGGGGATGACATGTCTGCCATTGTTATGCAAGCCAAGCAGAATTTTGCTCAGCCTTTTTTTACTGAAGTTGTTTTTGTTGCTTGCTGGAACATCTGGATAATAAGGAATGCAAAAGTGTTCATGCATGAGAGACAAAGTTTTAATAAATGGAGAAGTGCATTCATCCATGATATTACACTCATGCAGCACAGAGTGAAGGCTAGATACAAGGAGGACCTGCTAAAATGGATTTCTTTCTCACCCCCTTGAGGTTCTTTTGATATCTCAGTAGATTAGTTCTCTTTTTTTTCCTTTTAGTTCTGATTACCCCTTGTAATCATTGTACATTGTACCTTCTGCTTTAAATAAAAGTTAAATGCTGTGGGGGGTTCCCCTACAGTTCCCAGTCAAAAAAAATAAATTCTTAGCCACTTTTGGAGATGTTTATGGACTAAGTTGGGGACTAAACTTCTTTTTAATACTACATGTCACCCCCAAACTGATGGACAAACTGAAGTAGTCGATAGGACATTGTCTATCCTTAGGGCTGTTTTGAAGAATAACAAGAAAATGTGGGAAGAATGCTTCCCCATGTAGAATTTGCTTATAATCGTTTGCTGCATTCTACTACTAAGATGTGCCCTTTAGAAATTGTGTATGCTTTCCTACCGCGTGCACCTATTGATTTGTTGCCTCTTCCATCTTGGGAGACGGTTAATTTTGATGCTAAACAATGTGCTAAATTAATGTTGAAAATGCATGAGTTAACTAAGGAAAACATTGAGCGGATGAATGCTAAATATAAACTTGTTGGAGATAAAGGAAGAAAACATGTTGTGTTTGCACCTGGCGATCTTGTTTGGTTACATTTGCGTAAGGATAGATTTCCTAATTTGCGCAAATCAAAGCTAATGCCTCGTGCTTATGGTCCTTTTAAGGTGTTAGAGAAAATAAAAGATAATGCATATAAACTTGAGATGCCTGCAGATTTTGGGGTTAGTCCCACTTCTAACATTGCCGATTTGAAGCCTTATTTGGGTGAGGAAGATGAGCTTCTGTCGAGGACGACTTCATTTCAAGAAGGGGAGGTTGATGAGGACACCAATACCATTGTTACACCCACAACCCCTGCTGCTATACATACTGGACCAATTACTAGAGCTCGTGCACGCCAGTTGAATTACCAGGTACTTTCGTTTCTTGGTAATGATTCTAATGTTCATGAGAATATGATGCTGCCTAAATTGGATATTTTGCTTACAAATGAAGGGCCTAGTTTGGACAAGAAAGATGAACCTTGGTGCAAGTTCAAGCATGGAGATGATGGCATGCGCAAGGGGAACAAGAATGGAGTTACAAGTGATGATTCCAGGACTTTGAATCCACCATAATGAGTGCATGAAGCCTTGGACAAAATATACAAGATGCCACGTCATAAATTTCGTCCAGAGGCTATGCTAGGTGTTGCGTCACCTTATTATTGGGCCAGGCCCATGTAATTTCGAAATACTTGATTATATGTTGTTTTTAGAGTCCGTATGTGTGGCCAAACAAGAGTTAGGGTTGGTTTCAGACCCCTTCTCCAAGGGCCACGAAATTCCCCCCTCTTCCTCCATATATATAGCCCTTAGGGCATCTTTTAGACTTTGGGTTTTGTTTAGATTAAAAGTTTGCCATAGCTGCAACTTCGCGTACTTCGTTTGTGTTCAACAAACATACCAAGGCGTCACAGAACCCCACCTTGATCAATAAAGCATTCGTCTTATATTCGGAATATCCAGATTGTAATCTCAGTTTCTTGCTTGTTGTTTGTTTGCTTGCAGGAAATAGACCCTCGTGATCAGGTTGATCGTGCTCTGGTGTGGTCAATAACCCCTCAGAAGTTGGTTTAGCGAATTGTTAATGCGCGATGTCTTCGCATGTTCTTAGTCGGATCGTCAAAGTCGATTTCATTAGAAAACGATAGCTATCTCATCGAAACATCGGGACACCTTCGCCTCTATCACTCCCGTCAGCGGCGACGCCGATAGTAGATCCCGCACCCGGTAGCGCGGGGAGAAGCGGTGAGCCTCCCCCCATCGGATCCGAGGAGCCCGTAGACTCTTCGGTGGACCGCATCAGCGATATCCCGGACGCATCCTTGGGGAGATCATCTCCCTTGTCCCTACTAAGGATGGATGCCGCACACAAGTCCTCGCATCTCGATGACGCACTCTCTAGTGTAGCACGCCTCTTAATCTCGATTGTCGTCAGATATTTGTCCTTCATGAATTTGATCTCCTCAGAGCCATCGTCTCCTCCCACCAGGGCCCCGTTCAATGCCTCTGCATCCCGACACGCTACCTGCTATCCATACTCCACACGGTGCACGCCTGGCTGACATCCACTAAATTAAAAAAACTCCAGCAGCTCGAGTTCTACCAATACTACGAAAAATATATGCCGTGATCCCAACTCCATGTATTTGTGCCCACACCACCGTTGTCCATCTCATGGTTTTACTCCTCTCTCCACACCCTCACCCTCTCTCGGTGCCATCTACCAGACAATCTGCTACTAGTGATTCGACTCCCACTGCTAAAAAGACTTTCGCTTGTGGTGGTTGATCTGTCAGAGGCCTCACTACACAACATCATCCAAGCCGGTTGCTCTGCCGTGGAGTGCTTGCTGCTTGTTTTCAGATTAGAAATTCGTATCCATTGTCTCCAAATAAAGTGGCCTCACCTTAAAAGCATTGGAATTTATTTTGAAGGACAACAACTCATCATCGAGGATGCCCCTTCACTTCAAAGGTTGCTCCTTAATTATTGTTATAAACCTTCACAAATAACTATCGTCTCTGCGCCTAAACTTGAGGCCTTGGGTGTAATTCGTGATCCGTTTGTACATCACGACATGGTGTTTGGCTCCACACTTATTCAGGTATTGTATATTATCATCTACACTTTTGTAATCACAAGCTGTGTTTTTCATTTGTGCGCATACATTTTATATCATCTTGGAGTACACTTTGGATACTAATATTACGTTATATGCTCAATGAAGAGTTCATCGATTGATAGCCTATCAATGGTGTTGGATTCTGTGAAGATCTTATATATCGGAATGTTTAGTATTAATCCGAACAAAATTATTGGCTTCTCACGATGCTTTCCATGTCTCGAGAATTTAAAACAAAACAGAAGCTAGCCAACTTGCTCCCACGGTGATCCCTCGATGTCATGCATTCGCGACCGTCGGATCGTCCTCGTTCTGAGCCTGGGCCGTCAGATCTTTACCTTTGGTAAATCTAATATTCACCTGTTGATAAGTTTCTTTAGAGTATGACTGATGGGCTCGTTTCTGACATCTATCGACTGGGTGAAACGTCGCGCAGGTGCGAAAGGATTTTGGCCAATCCTCTCCTCGCGCGCGGCGTGCTTCGAGTGGGTTGTGGAACCCTAGACCCCTTTCCCCAATACCACGGCCGCCTCCATCCTCCCGTGCTCCACCCCGAGCGTGCCCGGGCTCCGCCTCCTCCTCCTCCTCCACCATACCTTCTCTTCTCACTCTTCCTCCTGTCGCAGCCGCCTCCTCTTCTCCCTATCTTCCTCCTCCTCGCCCCACGCGACCCCTCTTGTGCCGCTCGTTCCACTTCGTTGCCGCCATAGATCGAGGAGGACGGCGCGATGACGACCATGATGCATCGGACATCCCAGATCGACGACGCCATGGAAGCCATGAGAGCTGGCCGAGGAAGAGGGGGCAGGGCCGCAGGCCATGAAGGGCATGGCGGCTGCGGGCGGAAGCAGCATGGGTTGAAGGAGCGGCGGATGTGGGCGGGGTCAGAGGTGGGGAAGACTCGTCGGCTGGGCAACAGCAAGCGCCGGTGAGTGCAAGCATGCGTTTCCAGAAGCGTCCTCTCCCGCAAGGACGACGTCGTCGCCCTTGTAGGACCTCCTCCCATCCCTTTTGCTCCCCCTCCCCTGCCTCCTCACCTTGCCGTTGAGTCCGACGCAATGTAAGACAGCCCGCAGGCAAGCTCAAGCTGGAGGCGATGAAATCCCTCTCTTGTGCCAGAATCTAACTTCTTATTTGTGCAGTGTGCTTTTGCTTCTATGTACTGTACCATGGTTGTGCTCTGACCAGATCGTTCCCATTTGTTTTGCAGGTTCTACGATCTGTTGCATCTCTTTTCTTCTCGTTAAGGTTAGCTGCTCTATTTCCTAGGTACACGTGTATTATCGTTTATGTGGGTGCTATCATGGTACTTCGTCTGCTGATCATTTTAATGTTCTGGATCTGGGGTGTGGCTGCAGGAGAGGGGAGGCGGCCAATGAAGGGTAAGATGTGTATTTTTTTTTTCATATTTTTACAGATGATCTTGCTGTTTTGCAACATGTATTGCATTTCCAGGGATTATCCTTTTGCTTATTTAGTATTTCCTATGTTCTCTGAAGATTAATTTTGGCCCATACAGTTTTCGGTGACTGGAAGTCTGAAACTGATGACAGGGCATATTGTTTTGGTTATCGGTGGTTGGAGATATTGTGGCTTGATGTCCCTGGAGCAGTCAGACCCTTCCAAGATAGGTGAGCCTGATTTCTTCTGCAATTCTTCCACCACAGTACATGAAAAGGAATATGTTCTACCTATCGGCACCATTTCTTGTGGAGGATTGGTGCTTCCCCTTTATTTTGTCACACTTTTGTGTCCTTGAGTTCAGAATAGATTCACCTTTGTTCTGATTCTGCGCACAGGTCGAGCGACGGCGAGCACATCCGACGGCAACACACCCGTTCTTTCTCTCCCCATGCCGCCTCCTCCCTTCGGCCCTGATTCATCGGCGCGTGCAGACACCTTTCCTTCTTTGACTTCTCCCCTCTTTTTCGTAAAAGCAAAAAAGAAGCAGGAGCAAAAGGAAAGTGAGCACCATAGAAAGGATGATTATAAGCAAGCGACAAGAACAAGCCAATAGGCATGGCATTTTATGAAAAATGAGCAGAGGTAATGTAATATTGTATTAGTCGAGACTTGAGGGTACTGTCTAAACAAAATGTATACAGTTGGCAAATAATTTAATGTACATACATAGTACATTATGTGATGTATAATGTTCAATTGGCCTCCCAATCATAGTATGGATATTTTCAATATGGGTGGCATTCAGGCTTAGTTAGTTTCCTCTCATTCTTGGCATCAGATGACATCCATAGGTGGGATCCGTTTTCATATTAGTATATAGCCCTACTATTTAAATGGTTCCGATTGAATTTTTATGCTCTGAAATAAATAATTTCTCCAGCACCGGATTTATGTCGTCATGGATATATATTATTGGTCTTTTGGCCAATATATAGGTAAATGCATCGTTACCAACTGCTGGAAAAAAGTTTGTATTCAGCATGGCCAATCTAAATAGATGAGCGATGGAGATGGATATTTCTATGCTTTTTTAGAAGATGCTCTGAAGTTAATTGTTTGTGATGCTTATTTGTAATGCGTTTTTTGAAATAAAATTGGTTCTTCGCTGTGATTTTTTTAGACCTAGGTTCGTACATTATTGATGCGTGCATTGCTTATGAAGAACACAGCCGCAGCTGATGTATTCATGTGTCGTCCCTTCATATGGTACTATATTTAAATGTTCCTGGCCACTGCAGCTGCTACTTATCAACTTATAAACATTTGGTTTGCTCATGTGTCTTAGAACAACTTTTTTAGCACCTGTATGTGAAATAACAAGCATAGCATTCTCATTTATAGGACATTTATTATTTTCACTTTCATGTTAGAATGACTTTTGTTGTGCTATTTAAAACAACTGTGTTGATCTCAATAACACAGGGATACATAGAGCTAGCCAGTGCAAGCTTCTGGTTTGGTTGTTGTAAACATAATAAGGTCCCTACCATATGTGAAAAGAAGGAAATGTTGGTGTTAGCTGATGCACCACTTTCCTTTCATGATGTTATAGTTTGAATGGTTGCTCATGGGTTTTGTCTCGTGCAGAGACCAGGCGTGGGACTAGTGCTTGGTAGCAGCAGCGATTCCTTCAGGCATTTCGATTCCAGTAACCACAAGTTCTAGGGAAGATGTATGTTTCCTACTAAAGGGTTTGAGTTTGAGAGGCACAGAAGAAGTTACAAGTGTTGCAGCTTATTTGGCTTTATAGTGACATGTATCGGCAAACGATTGTTATATTCAGTATGCTAGGGTGTGTCCTATTTATCATGCAGATTCTGTATTAGGTGCTCGATAGAGGTAACAAAAGCTAACAGAGATCAGAATATATTTTTACTTATATTTTTGTCTTTCTTTTAGTTCTGTGTAGTCTTTATTTACCATGTAATGATTAGTTTGAATGCTTATAGTGGTGATACTTTCCCTATAAATTTGTTGGGTAGATTATAATTCCGTTACTTGATTTAGGATAGTATATGGTTCTATGATACAGGATTTAGAGGAACATATATGGGATTTAGTTTTTCAGGTCACACCTGTCCCATATTCTTTTACTTTCCCTATTGATTTTAGCTTGCAATTGAGTAAGATGCAGGTTGGGAATTCTCCCTTGTGTGTCAGAATCTGAAGTATTTGACCATTTGGGTTCACTTCTATCATGTTTTGTATCCTTCCTCTATTTTAAGATTTACTAGGCACATGCAGGTTAGTTGTTGTTTCAAACATGTCAATGAAAGGTAATAATGTTAAAATTGGTTCCCCAAGGGCCAAGGTGGTGATGATTACTTTGTGCTTCTTTTCCTACTTGTTCTAAAAATGATCCTTCTGGGTGATGTTGATTTAGGTTTTTGTGGTCGTGTCATACACCAATTACCGTTGAGATGGGTAATGGTATGGGAATGGGCTCCAAGGATGTGAAAATGGTCTGGAAGACAGAGTTAGCAGCGACATGTGTCCTCAAGTAATTTCTTGCCAAAGGTATGCTATAGATACAACCAGCTTCAGAGACATGCCTAGGTAGCTCTCCTATACGGGTTCTTGTTGATCTTTGTTGGTTAAAATATGCGTTGCTGTGACCTTGAGAACATTTTTTTATCTTATTACTGCAGTTTTGTTTTTTCACTCAAACATATAGTGGTTAGTGTTGTTAATCCATACATAGCCGTATTTGTAGGTTGATGTTATCATATCTTTCATTCAATATCTTGTGCAAAGTTACATGCGTATTTTTCTTTCTTTAGGCCGTCCACCCGTTTGATTTCTGGACCCATATTTTAATGGTTCTCTTGCAGGTGATGTGAAGGTTAGCTACTGTGATCAAGGAAATAACATGTATCTGTGTGGTTTGTTCCTGCTGTTGATCGGTCGTTGCTGCATTTGAGGTATGTTGTGCCCGGTGCTACTTAATGCTATATAAAACCTATAGCTGTACATAAAACGCCTTGATATGCAAATAACCCAGTTAAAATAAATGGGTTGCGCCATCTAGCATTACATGACGACATGCCAAACACTTTGCCACCTAGGATAGTCTATATTTGTATTTCATTCAGTTATCTCATATTTCCAGTAAAAAAAACTCTTCGCTTTGGGGTTTTGGAATAATCTTCAGGAAGTTGGTGACAAGTTAGTAGAACTTATAGAAATGCCGCTTTCATTAGACAATGACATGCCAAAGACGCCACTGCCTAAGGTAGTCTTTGGACTTAAGCTATGTACAATAACAAGATTTGTCGCTTCAGTTTTTAGAATAATCATTGATAAGTTGGTTAAGAATTAGAGCTAAAGTTACGCTCATGAGTAGTATTTGTTGTACAAACATCCAGTTAATTCTTGAGATACAATAGAAACACTATATTAGTACTACTTTAGTCAAATACATTGTCCACTGGTTGTTGTAGTGAAATGTCGCTCTAGCTATTAATTTACAGAATTGTAGAAAATAGCCCCTACGGAATTACAAAGAGCGAGAATAAGGAAGCTGGCAAACTTAGTGCTCCATGGTATTTCAGTAGAAAGGAAATAGAAGAGAATTCTCCGTCTAAGAGGGATGACATTGATTTAAAGAAAGAGACTTACCTTCGGAAATCGTATTTGCACTTATCTACAAGATTTGGGGATGCGGCTCAAAGTGTAAGATATTTTATGTCCTTCTATGCATTTATCGATACTGTAGCCTGTTGGCTGACTGTCCCTTACTTATCCAAAAACATTGAGTTCTGCTACTTACCCAACCAGATGTTAAATATTTCAAAATGCGTCTTTATATTGACATTGTATCGTAATTGCTTCTCCTGATGTGTTTTTGTTTTACACCAGCATATATTTGGTCCAGAGATATTCAATTGTTTGTCTGATAAGATAATATTTTACTTCTTTATGCAGCACTCTTATGGCAAGCACATTTTTTCTGGATGAACTGCTGGTTGGTTTTTTTCTCCATAAATACGATAAATTATCATATCATATGAAATGTTAAGATATACTGAAAATATGCCCTGTATGATGGTGGTCTGGCATTTTAGAATTGTTTTGGGCAATTCATGTTTGTATGCATTTTTTCTTTTGGCCCTTGAAGGCATCTTTAATAGTTTGCAATTGCGATAGAAATTGCTGTGCTCGTATCTTTAGTTTTTATTACAATTGGTCGAGCTACAACGAGTGCGTCTGATTCCAACTCATCAAGGTGAGCTCCCTCTTTTATTCTTCTCAGGTAATGAGGCGTCAGTGTAGGCCCAATCTTTTTGTTTGTTGCTTTGAAGAGTGTTGTCATGTTGTGGAAAGGCAACATGTGCTTGATATGTGGAGTTGGTGTTGAGCCTGGCGGTAGTAGACAGGGAAGGCACCCATCTCACTTGATCTTGAGAGTTGATTCATATCTTTTTTCTTGACCTGATTGAGTTCCTGTATATGCAAGGATAAAGAAGAATGGGCATTGTCGTGGTTGTTGCTTAAGGTGTTGGTCAGGAGCTGATTGCCGGGACTGATGACAAGAACGGAGAGCAGGATGAGTATGTCAACATGATGTTCCTTGATGTTGGCCTTCTTTTATAAAGTTCACATGCAACTCTCCTCCATGGTTAGAAATAACTAATTTAAACATTTTGTTTCTTTGGTGGTTACTCATTTCTCTTACCGTTGTTGTATCAAAACAATTGTATTTTCGTTGATGGCCACTTGGGCTCATTTTCGAGGAGAATGAGATGTGGAATAAACTACTCTAAAACGGTTGGTTCCCTTAAGACAATTTATTAGCTAACTAATTTTGGCTGCTGGTGCACATGATACAATTGTGCTCTGTTGTTGCCATCTTGCATTTTATGTGAGCTTAAACAGACAATCAATTAAACTTTTACTAAGTTCTTACCGTATGTATTTGCTCAAACACAGTTACTAAAAAAATTCAAATATTTTTAGCAAGTACATGGTTTTAAATGGGACTCGGTGCCATTTAGCGCGATGGGCAGTGTTATAGAAATATAATTTTTTGGTGCAACAGTTATACACTCTTTTTTCAAGCTTGGATTTCACAATGTGATAGACATTTTCAAAAGAGTATGGTTTAATATATGGGTTTTCTACAACGAGTATTGAATATGTCCTTGCAAAAGAAACTATTTTCATCCACAACATGTTTTTAGCGGCGCAACGGATAAGAAATCGCACTGGTCTGTGGCTGAGGAAATGCCTCTGTCACCCAACTGAGGAACCGAGAAAGAAATGAAGGGGATAGACATTCTCTGCTGGATCCGTCCACTGCTGCTTCATATTCAACTCGGTCCACAGGCATCGCTCTATGTGGGTTGGGCTAAATAACATATGATCTATCCTAATACCTCCTCATCCCTATATCTATGTATGTTCACAACAAAGACATGCTTTTTCCTTAGGTTTCTTATCTTTTTCCTTTTTTTTTCAGGTATGGACTATCATAATACCTTTCGATTCCTATATCTCCGTATATACACAACAGACATGTTTTTTTCTTAGGTTTTTTTTATCTTTTTCCTTTTTTTTTGCAGGAAAAAGATGCACGGTCAGGTTTCTCATCATGATAACCATGTTTTCAAACTTGCTAAAAAAATACAACCATGCCAACTTTACTCTCTCATCATAGTGGTCATATTTTCAAACTGAACATATTCATATTATGCAAAGTTTCCCTTTTCCTAGACTACTATTTAACAACGTAATAAACATGTTTAAAAAATAGCATGATTTAGTTGAAGGTTTTTGCAGCATGAAACTATTTTCATCGACAACATGTCTTCAGCAGGTCTCTGCGCCATTTGGCGGAACGGGTCAACTAGTTTTTATATAGAGGTGATTCTTTCATGCACATTGAAAGCTCATATATATTGTACTAGAATTACCGTTCGGCTGTCGCTCTATCGACATACTCTTTTTTTAAACATTAACTATTTTCAATCTTCATGTCTACGTAGGCAGCAACACATGGAGAAAATCATAACCAATTGGTGGTGTAATAAGCACCGGGATTTTCTCAGTTCTCATGACATTCATTTGAGGACAATAACGATGGAAGGTTATGCATCCAATCAGGCAAACAGAGACTTCGTCACATTCTTCCTATTGAATGCGAGGTTACTATTGTCCATGGGGCTTAAGTTTTTCAACAAGAAATTTCTCACAGATGGATATGTTGGACAGCAAAAAAAGAAGATTCGGGTCGACAAATGGGCTTATGAACGTGCTCGGCTTCTATTTACAACAACTTGTCGTCATATGCGAGTAAACTTTTTGGCATAGGATGTTGATTTTATGGATCACACCGACCCATTTATTTGTGACTGCCAAAAATAGTGGTTGGGTTAGATGTTATTGCCATGTGTGTTCAGTCTGGATTTTGTCTAAACCTGATGAACAATTAATCCTTGGGCTTTTGTACTGTTTATAAGCTTGAGTTAGATATTGTTGCCCTTTTCAACTCGGCTGCGACTGTCATATTTTATTTGAAACAAGGCAAATGGCTTGTCATTTCCTTATAAAGATAGAAATATTGTAACAAATCCTAATCAAGGGAAATAACATCACTCTCGCCGGCTGCTTGAGCTCGCTGTGCATTACATAACCCAAGTGATTAGCCCCCACCCGCACACACAAACTTATTTTGAACTAGCACACCAAATGGGATGTACATTTTCATATGAAAGGCTGCATGGCCTTGACAGATTTGGATTCTGACATTTGGGACCCACGAGGAAAACGCCTATCCAAGGTGGTGTCCACTTACTAGTCAACAAACGATTCTGCCTACCAGCCGTTGGATTGACATCCAACATCTGTCGTGTATCTTCTATCTCTTGTCTTCTTCCTCCAGCCACCCAAACCAAACCACCCCGTTGGCTATGCCTGCTCCCGCCTCCCGTGGCTGGCTACGCCTCCGCCGCCCTACCGTACCCTCAAACGTTGGCCAGTCCATCACTCTCTTCCCCCACACGTCATGTTATTCTCCGGTGACATCAGCCCCAACATGCACCCGCACCTGAACCAGTCAACTCTCAAAATCCCCTTCACCTGCGACTAGACTGTCACATCTTCCATGGCTCCTGTTCGTTCCGATCCGAGGCCTCGCCGTCGTCCTCTACCTTGGTTCGCTCGCCGTGCGCGGTGCGCCGCCGTCTGCCGTTGTCAACGTGGTCAACAACCGAGAGGAATAAGGAGATGAATATTCGTGGAGAGGATGACAGTATGGACCCACTAGGGTCATGGCAGTACGCAAGCAACTGCCTCGTTATTACAAGCCCAAAAAATGTTTCCTCCTAATGGTTGGACATCTGGGTCCCACACCATTGTCAACGTAGTCAATAAACGAGAGAATTACACAATGAGCGGCTGACACTAGGGACCCAGCAGGTCGTACAGTTGTTATTTACTTTTTTTCAGGAACAAGTAGTTGTTATTTACTAGTTTTAGAGACGGATCAGGGTTACAATGGGGCTGTGTGGGGGCTGTGGCCCGTCTAGCCTAGGTTTTATTTTATGTTTACCACATGATGAGTCAGTTGTGTTTTTTGCTTGCTGAAAATGGCTAGCCCAGTTCTACTTTTTTAAAAGAAATACCCAACGGAGGCCTACTTGCTTTCTTAGACGTGCTGGGGTGCAAATCTTTCAAGACGAGAGCAATGTATTCGCTTGCCCAAAAAATGAAGTAGTAAGAAATGGAATGTAAATTTTAAAAACACAGCAAACCGGTAATTAGTTTCGAATATCGTTTTTTAAGAATTTGACATTCTGAATTAATTTTTTTGCGGGGAAAATTATGCTGGATTTTAAGTTGATATAAATTTATTATTTTTAAATTAGTTTGAACGTGATTCAAAATTTCGGGATTAAAAATAGTTCGGACCGTACCAAAATATGAAAATTTGATTGAATTTTTAACCGTGGCCAGAATATGGGCTGTAATGGTAACAAAAAGAATATGGGTTTCAAAAAAATACTTAAGAATTAGCCAATGGGCTATACATTTATTAGCAATAATGGAAGATGGGTTGTATTCTGTTTTCCACATATTTGAAGCTGACTTGTGGGCCTACTAGGTTGACGCGTACACTTTCCTAAAAAAAGGTTGACGCGCAGGCAAGGCCGTGTCAACTTAGTCAACACACGAGAGCAGTTACTGTTGGATGTCCATCCAATAGCCATCATGCTTCTTCATCTCTGCTCTTCCTGCTCCAGCCGCTCAAACTAGTGCCGGCAGGACTGCGTGCTCCCTCCTCCCGTGGCCGGCTGTGGTGCCGCGCGGGCCTCCCCGCCCCACCCTACTCCCATCGCTGGCCTGGCCATCCCTCTACTCACCCACACATGCTGTTATTGTCCGGCGACGGCAAATGAACCAGTAAACCCTCGTACTCCCCTCCACGTGGGAAACCACTGCCAAGTCTTCCCTGGCTCCATGTTGTTCTCTTCCTAGGCCTCGCCATCATCGACCGCCCTGGTGCTCTCGGCGTGGCATGGTCAATGTGGTTAAAGAACGAGTTCCATCGGAAGAGGACTGTACGTGGAGATGCTGACAGCGGGGTCCACGGCCGCATGCAAGGAAGTGCCTCCTTATTACACGCAAAATAATGATTCCTCCACCTGACAGCAGGGACCCACCGGACGAGCCTCTGTATTTCGCGAAAAACGTTCCTCTCATTGAAAGCTCGGACCCACCAACTATATCTTCACACGCAAGGAAGTGCCTCCTTATTACGCACAAAAAATGAATACCCCCTGCTAGCTGGCACCCACCATAGTTGGAGGCTGACGCGGACGGAGGGCTTTGCCAGCTTAGTCAATAGGAACGATTCTAGCTCTAGTGACCGTACGATGTCCATCCAACGGCTGTAATGCTTCGTCAACCTATGGTCTTCTTTCTCCAGCCGCCCAAACCAGCACTGGTCATGCCGCCTGTTCCTGCCTCTCGTGGTTGGCTCTGTTGCCGCGCAGGCCTCATCGCCCCACCCTACTCCCATTGCTGGCCTGGGCATCCCTGTACTCACCCAGACCTCCTGTTATTCTCCGGCAACGGTAGCCTCACACTGCAGCCCTACCAGTAAACCCTCGTACTCCCCTCTGCGTGGGAAACAACTGTCGATCTTCCCCGGCTCTGGGTCATTCCCTTCCTAGGCCTCGCCGTCGTCCACCGCCTTGGTGCTCTCGCCACGGCGTGGTCAACGTGGTCAAGGAACAACTTACATAGGAAGAGGACTGTATGTGGAGAGGCTGACAGCTGGGTCCATGGTCGCAGCAAGGAAGTGCCTCCTTGTTACGCGCAAAATAATGATTCCTCCACCTGGCAGTGGGGACCTACCGAAAGGGCCTATGTATTTTACGAAAAAAATGTTTCCCCCCCGATAGCTGGGACGTACCAGCTATATCTTCGGACGCAAGGAAGTGCGTCCATATTAGGCGCGAAAAAAATTAATCCTTCCCCTGAGAGCTTGGACCCACCATCAATAACTTCACACGCAAGGAAGTGCCTCCTTATCCTCCCTGACAGCCGGGACCGACCTGGTCGAAGCATATGTAGCATTGTCATTCTAGTCGCGAACGTGTACATAAATACTGGCCGATCGGTCTCTCTACAACGATGAACCGTGGCCGAGCAAGCAACCGCACGTGTAGTAGTAGAGCCCCTGACGTAGCAGTTCAGGCAGTCCCTTCTAAACCGTGTACACGTACATACAACCACATGCCAAAAAATATGTCCACATACGTACATACGGGCGGGGTCTTGAATGCCTACTCGCGCATACGTACAGCCAGGGCTCGTGTACATGGAGAGGCAACGGACGGCAGCAACGACGTCCTGTTCATCGGAAGCCAACCAGCTGGGTCAGAATGGAGAAACTGTGTCGTGTTCATCGGGAGGCAACGGAATGCATCGTGTTCATCGGGAGGCAATGGAATGCATCGTGTTCATCAGGAGCCAATCGGCTTGGACGGAACAACCGAGACGGGGTCTGGCGTATCGCAGTACGGAGGAAACGGCCTTCTGTTCGACCGGCTACTGTCGAAATGACATCCTGTTCATCGAGAGGGGCCTGGAGTACTGCAAAACAGAGGAACAAACTTGTGTTGAAGTGCTACGGTCGAAACGGGGGTCCTGTTCATTGGGAAGGGTGTGGCGTACCGCAAAACGGGACTCCACGGGCTACTGTTCACCGACCATCGACTTCCTCCAGCCTCCACCTGCACTGTTCATCCACCGCGTCTTCCTCCTTCGTCCACCAATTACTGTTTATCCACGGGCTACTATTCATCCAGCCCTCCACTGGCTACTGTTCAACTAGCCCTTCATGGGGTCCTGTTCATCCACCCCAACCACCTCAGCTGTGGCGGCCTCCTCTCGGGGTCCTATTCATCCAGCGGCAACGACCTACTACCACGGGATCCTGTTCATAGAACCCCCATAGGGAACTGTTCATCCAACACTAACCACGTACGTCTCGACTTGTTCAACCAACCCCCACATTCACTGTTCATCAAGAGGCAGCAGGTTCGATAGGCTTTAGTAAGCAGCAGCAGCGATCGATCACTCGGGTTTAGTTAGCAGCAATAGCGAAGGAATTGCTCTAGTTCAGTTAACAACCAAGGGATTGATCGCTCGGGTTCAGTAACGTAGCTAGTGCAATCGCTCGAGTTCAGTAAGCGAACACCTCGCTCGGGTTTAGTTATAGCCCAACACCTCGCACATTCGCGCGTACGTGTACAAGACAAACGCGCAATCCTTTCGTGCATCGCTCGGTCCCGACCACCCACCATAATCGGGAACTCCCCGAAAATCTCCTCGCCCTCGCTTCTACCACGATTTTTCCATCATGGACGGCCCAAAGAATGTCATGCAGGTGCATCCGTGGCCCGCCCAGGACGAAAAGCCCATTTTCTGTCATGATTTTTTGTCATAATTATCGTCATAGAAGTGTCATAAGCATGATAAAAAATATTTTGTTCGGCCCAAAATTTCACCGATGTGTCTTTTTTTTGTAGTGATGGACCTATGACAAGAGCTCGAGCAAGGGCTATAGAAACTAAGGTGAACTCGCTCCTCTCCGAACTAGCATTTTCCACATGTGAGACAGTCCTACTACCTCAAGCGTAAACCCTATGTGTGATCAGGTACTTAGAGGGAAGCAACAAAGCCACTACATCCAACGGACGAGCTAGCGAGGACGCCAAATACAAGGACCATGAGAAGGAGCTGCCAGGAGTCTACAACCACCAGACGACTGGCCTGGACCGGACATCCCACGCCTGGAGCGTTAGCCAGTCAGACCAAGGCCCAGCTAGCGAGGACTCCAGCGGCCGGACGACCGACAAGGACCGGACATCCAACACCTCCCAGCGCCCGGATGTCCGACACCTCCCAGCGCCCGGACGACTGTTGTCACCCAACAGAAGGGAAATTATCGGAAGTCCAAAGTCACTGGATGACCGACGACCGGACGGCCGACCGCCTTCGGAAGTCTGACGCCGCCTGATCTGAGTCGGAATGTCGGACGTCCAACTGCTCCTAGATGTCCGGACCCTCACGAGCCACCGGACGTCCGGTAGCTACCGGACGACCGACGCCTGTCTGTGCACAGTGTGTTGGGCCTAGGCCCATATACCCCTTTCGCCCACCTAGACTATATATACTCCTCATCCTCCCTCTTATTAGGCTTAGCATTGATTTAGCTCATTTGAGAGATACAGATGTGCCCATCCACTTGTTACCCTCTCCACGAGAGACTGAGGCCCCTCCGAAGAAGATCCCCCAAGTGGATTCAAGGCCCCTCACGGGAAGATCCTTCGTGGATTCAAGGCCTCCTCACGGAGATGAATTAGTTACCCTTTGTATCATCCTTTGTTGACTTTGGATTGTGTATCTCTATGTGTATTCTGATCTAGCACATGTGTGATCGTTCCTTGTTGATTTGAGTGTTACCTTTCGTTCCCCTCATGTTTTCCCCTCGTGTTCTTCGTGGGAATCCCCTCCATTCGTGAAAGGATGGCCTAGATTAGGTTAGCCCCGCATCAAGTTTGAGGGGTAATTTCTGCTGCGGCCGAACAGACACCGTATTTGTGTAACATCCCAAAATTCTAAATTTTGGAATGTTATATTAAATAGATAGATTTGATTGATTGTCTGAAAGTGAGTGAATTCAAAACTTTTTGAAAGTTAAATGAGAGGGAATAAAAGGACTTTCCCAAACTTTCATATCTGCTTTCTGATCTCCATGAATTCAAATTATTTTCAAATACAAAACCCTTGAGCGAAGATGATATGACTTCTTCCATTTAAATTAAATGAAAGGGTATTTGAAAATAATTGAATTTCATTTGGAAATATTTCAATTCATAAACTTCATGCAGCTCAATGATTTTCATGAGAGAAGATAAAATGACTTCTTCAAATTATATGAAATATGAGTTGGGAGTTTCAAAGAATTAAATTCAAAGTTCTTTTGAATTTATTTTCAATTTGGAGTTATTTGAGTTTTAACATGATTCCTTACAACAAAAAATTGGAGAGAAATAAATTTGAAATCATTTTGATATTTTTAAAATGATTTTTATTGGATTTTATTAGACCAGTAGCACTCTTTGAATTATCTAAATTTGTGTGGATTTTATTTGGCATTACAAAAATGTTCAACTTGTAGAAAATCTTTTTTTGAAAATTACGATATATAATATGCCGATATAAAGTTTTATTTTTATTTTCGTTTTTTTTGTTTATCGCATTCTGTATAAAAAAACTACACGCGCGCCTGAAGCTAACTGTCGCCCACGTGCGCATCATAGTACCAGCGGGCGCCCTATTTTTTTCTTTATCCTATATGGGCCAGGCCCAGCCAGCCTTTTTAGTTTTTTTTCTTAGGCCGAATTTTCCAAAAAAAAAACTGCACCGCCCACGCTGCGGCCGGCCGAAGGCCTTTAGGCCCATCCGTCTCTTTTCTTCTCTGTTTCGTATATTTTCGTCTACGTTTAGTCCCACATTGCCTAGCCTTTGACCTCTAAACCTCTTTTCCACCAATAAATATAGACCCATAGAGCCTCCAAAAATCATCCGATTCGGGTTAAATCAATATTTTGGTTTGACTAGATTCATTTAAGAAAAATATATTTCTACTCTCCGGCGCGACTTCTAGAAATTTTCTCTTCTCTTCAAAGTCATCTTTTGTCTGCCTTATAAAGGTATCTTTCTTTGTTTTTTTTTCTTTTTCTTCTTATACTTTCGTTTTTTTGACTAACACGATAAAATAATTAGATTATCAATTAGTCTACGTATTTATACATTAGACCCTAGCCCGTAGCTATTTTTTTCTTCCGTAAAACAGCTTGGCCCTGATTTTTTAAATAGCCATAACTTTTTACTCGTTTGTCCAAATCCAACGAAACCAACGCCCACTTCTTCGTTATGATCCCCTCTATCCAGTAATCCAACCCAAACATGTTTTTGAAATTTCCAAATTTCGAATTTTGTTCAGATCTATATTCAAACTTTTTTTGAACATAACTTGAGTTTCGTAGCTCCGTTTGAGTTGATTCTGTTTGCAAATCGAAGCTCTTGACCTAAACTTTCTGATAAGGCCAAATTCACATAATTTTGGTACTGTTAGAAATTGTTTTATGTTGCAAGAGTTATTTGCTTGGTTTGATGTTTTCCGAATCGTCATCTTCGTTCTTTCTGATCTTTTGAGTGATTGCTTATGTGTGGTTACTATTGCTTGCTTACGATAGATTGACCGGAGTGTGACGATTAGAGCTATCAAGATTTTTGAGTGCGAATCATCTTCATCAACATTGCAGGCAAGTTCACACCTTGATCATACCCCCTTTCATACCCAGTTTTATTGCATTAGATCAATCCTCAAACATTGCATGATTAGGATCTAATTAAATTGTGGGATGGGAAGTAGTTGAGGTAGTACCTATTACCTGTTTGTTATCAAACCCTTGGGAGTTACTATTACGTTATGCTTATAGTGCCATGCTATGCTCGTAGACGTGGATTGGGTTTTGAGAGTATCCATGACCGATGTGAGATTGTTAATTAATGGTTTACTTAAGGTGGCAACTTAAACACACATCTGGGTGGATTGAGGTACCTTGCTATTCCAGGATTGCCTGTCTAGGCACCTGGGTAGACCAGGATTGCCTGTTTTTTTATGGACCGCCACCCAGGCTCAAAGGGATCATGAGATTATTCATACTAAAAACTTCCGTGTGCAGCCACAAGCTATTATGGGCTCTAGCATAGTTGATTAAGTCGTGTGAACTCTTACAGTGGTAGACTAGCAGATGTAGGGGTTGTAGGTGGTACGGTCTACCCATCGTAAGGTGCAAACGCTTCTGAAAGACTATGTCTCGGTCATCCGTTTCTCAAATACCATGTAGTACGAGAAATCCAACGGAGGAGATCGAGTCTTGTGGGGAAAAGTGCGCAAACCTCTGCAGAGTGTATAAACTAATCATGATTAGCCGTGTCCCCGGTTATGGACGTTTTGAGTATCTAGTACTTGGATTATCATGTGAATCTCATCACGTTACTTTAAATTAAGTTTATTGGGTTTAATGATGTTATTTAATTGGGATTGAGAATGCTGTCAACCATTCTCAATGTTCAACAACCACCATGATAGTTAAATAAAATTTATTCCTTTGTAGTAGGGAAAAATTGGCTTTTCGCAAAAATCTATACCATAGAGCTTTTCCACCAGCCAAATATGCATGTAGTGATAGCCTTTATTCATCATTATCTATGGTGTAAATTTGCCAGTACATTCAATGTACTGACCCTTTGTGGCTGCAACGTCTCATGTTGCAGGATTTCTTACGACGAGTAAGTGATACGTTAGGGTTACGATTTCTACACTCAACTTTGCCGTTGGTGTTGATGGGAATCCACAACCTTGTTACTTCTGCTATTTTGGATTGAGGTAATAGTGTTTACGTTACTTATACATGTGATTTACCTCTGTTATAAATCCTCGAGTACTGTGTGTGTCAGCATACCGATCCAGGGATGACACTTAAGCACAGAGACTTGATCCATTCGGGTCGGGTCGCTACAATTTGGAACCATAAATTTCAAAAGAAAGCATTCGCAGGTGAATTGAAGAACACATAGTCCATTCATAATAGTTAACCATGGCTACAGAGGTCGATCATCGCTACATTTATACTACAATGCGATACCGCCGTAGCCTAACTAGGATAAAACGGAGCTCACCCGACCACTCCCAGTGTAGCGGCGACCCTGTGGCGCCAACGCTCACTCGTCGTTGTCGGAGTCGAAGGAGACAAGCGCCATGCGGACTGCTTCTCATGGAACTCGCGGTCTGCGGCAAAATCCTGCTCGAAGAGGAGGTCCTTGAGCTCGTCGTCTCGCTGATAACGCGCGTCCTTGATACATCCATTTTGCATCATGATTTTATATCAATATTTATTGCATTATGGCTGTTGTTACACATTATATCACAATACTTATGCCTTTTCTCTCTTACTTTATAAGGTTTACATGAAGAGGGAGCATGCCGGCAGTTGGAATTCTGGACTAGAAAAGGAGCAAATATTAGAGACCTATTCTGCACAACTCGGAAAGTCCTAAAACTTCACGGAGAATATATTTGCAATATATAAAAAATATTGGGCAAAGAAAGCACCAGAGGGGGGCCACCTGCCAGCCACAAGGGTGGAGGGCGCGCCCCCGTCCTTGTGCCCCCCCTGGCAGGCCCCCGACGCCCATCTTCTGCTATATGGTGTGTTTTGACTTGGAAAAAATCACAGGAAGCTTTCGGGATAAAGCACTGCCGTCTCGAGGCGAAACTTGGGCAAAACAAATCTAGGGCTTCGGTGGAGCTGTTCTGCCGGGGAAACTTCCCTCCGGGAGTGGGAAATCGAAGACATCGTCATCACCAACGATCCTCTCATCGAGAGGGGGTCAATCTCCATCAACATCTTGACCAGCACCATCCACTCTCAAACCCTAGTTCATCTCTTGTATCCGATCTCTGTCTCAAAACCTCAGATTGGTACATGTCGGTTGCTAGTAGTGTTGATTACTCCTTGTAGTTGATGCTAGTTAGTTTATCCGGTGGAAGATTATATTTTCAGATCCTTAATGATAATTAATACTCCTCTTATTATGAACATGAATGTGCGTTGTGAGTAGTTACATTTGTTCCTACAGACATGGGAGAAGTCTTGTTATAAGTAATCATGTGAATTTGGTATTCGTTCGATATTTTGATGAGATGTATGTTGTCTTTCCTCTAGTGGTGTTATGTCAATGTCCACTACATGACACTTCACCATTGTTTGGGCCTAGGGGAAGGCATTGGGAATTAATAAGTAGATGATGGGTTGCTAGAGTGAGAGAAGGTTAAGCCCTAGTTTATGCGTTGCTTCGTAAGGGGCTGATTTGGATCCATATGTTTCATGCTATGGTTAGGTTTAACTTAATTCTTCTTTCGTAGTCCAGATGCTTGCGAGAGGGGTTAATCATAAATGGGAGGCTTGTCCTAGGAATGGCAGCACCCAAGCACCGGTCCACCCACATATCAAATTATCAAAGTAACGAACGTGAATCATACGAGCATGATAAAAACTAACTAGACAGTAATTCCCATGTGTCCTCGGGAGCGCTTTGCTTTATATAAGAGTTCTTCCAGGCTTGTCCTTTGCTACAAAAAGGATTGCGTCACCTTGCTGCACCTTATTTACTTTTGTTACTTGTTACCCGTTACGAATTATCTTATCACACAATTATCTGTTAGCAATAGTTTCAGTGCTTGGAGAAAATACCTTGCTGAAAACCGCTTGTCATTTCCTTCTGCTCCTCGTTGGGTTCGACACTCTTACTTATCGAAAGGAATATGATAGATACCCTATACTTGTGGGTCATCAAGACTCTTTTCTAGCACCATTTCCGGGGAGTGAAGTGCCTTTGGTAAGTGGAATTCGGTAGGGAAACATTTATATAGTGTGCTGAAATTTACTATCACTTGTTACTATGGAAAATAATCCTTTGAGGGGCTTGTTCGGGGTATCTTCACCTCGACCGAAAGAGAAAAGAGTTGCTCCTCAACCTACTGCACCTACTGAAAATATTTGTTATGAAATTCCTTTGGGTATGATATAGAAACTGCTAGCTAATCCTTATGCAGGAGATGGAACATTACATCCCGATATGCACCTAATCTATGTGGATGAAGTTTGTGGATTGTTTAAGCTTGCAGGTATGCCCAAGGATGTTGTCAATAGGAAGGTCTTCCCTTTATCTTTGAATGGAAAGACATTGACATGGTATAGGCTATGTGATGATATTGGATCATGGAACTATAACCGATTGAAATTGGAATTTCATCAGAAGTTTTATCTTATGCATCCGGTTCATCGTGATCGGAATTACATATATATATATATAATTTTTGGCCTCGTAAAGGAGAAAGTATCGCTCAAACTTGGGGGAGGCTTAAATCAATGTTATATTTGTCGTGGTTCTAACTCTGACAGTGATGTAGGGGGGTGTGTATGGAGAGGCTAGATCTTAGCTATTGGGAAGTTGTAAACACACCAAGATGTACGAGTTCAGGCCCTTCGCGGAGGAAGTAACAGCCCTACGTCTCGGTGCCCGGAGGCGGTCGATTGGATTATAGGCGTGTGAATAACAGGGGTGCGAACCCCCCATACTAAGGAGGGGGGTGGCTTATATAGAGTTCGCCGGCCCTCTCCTGCCCTCAGTGATGCAGGGTTTAAGGTACATTTAAGGTTGGGCGTTACTGATAACGTCCCTAATAAAGTGCTATAATGACCATAGAGACTACTTAATAGCCGACTGTTTGCCTGCGGAGTGACTTTAGGTCTCCTGGCAGTCGAGTGGTTGGCTTCATGGTCGAGTGATAGCTTCTTGGTCGAGTGTCTTGAACTCGTCGAGTGGGATACCTTCAAGTCGATTGAAAGGTGACTTCTTCTAGGGATGTCCTTGGGTAGGGCTCCTTGGACAGGTCCATGCCCCTACCCTAGGTACATAGCTTCATCATTAGCCCCCGAATGGATCGAGGTTTGAGTGGGGAAAGAGTTGGAGATCCTTCCGACTGGTTCTTTAGGCTACATGAGTGCCTCGTTTTTGGTCATTCGTCACGGATGACGTTATCAAACTCTTCCAGTCGCCTTGATCCATTCCAGGACTTTCGTCGAGTGAATTTCTTTACTTGTGACATACCGAGTGTCGGCGCGAGTGGGGTCTTCTGTTTTGACAAGTTGTTTTGCAGCCCGCGGATGTCGTGGGATTCGGATTTCGGGAAGCGCGCGGGACGGGAGCGGCCGCAGTAATCGGGAGCGATAAAGCGGAAGCTCCTCAATTTCCGTGCCACCTTTTTCGCCACGTACTGCGCGCGCGTCCGCTGCGGGATTTGACTGGATTGCCTGGGCCTACCAGTCAGCCACTCGAGAGCGGCCTCTTATAAGTAGCCGGCTCGGGGTTTCCAAACAGTGTGCTCTCTTCTTCCTCTCTCCCTTCGCAAGCTCCTCCGCCACCTCCGCTCTCACCCTAGCACCGCAGACCCGTGCGAGATTTGCCAGCAACGATGGCGAAGGACAAGACATCCGCTCTGGAGCGTGCGAAGAAGGCGGCGGCGCAGGGGAAAGGGAAGAGATCTGCTTGGGGCGGATCTTCCTCAAGGTCTGCTCTGCCCCGCGGCTGGATCCAGGGCGACTGGATGCCGTCGGTGATCTGGCAAGAAGACCTCGACGACATGGTCGAGGGGGGAGTCATTCCCCACGAAGCTGCGCGTCTCCCGGGGAGAGAGATCGAACCTCAGCCTCGCGACGGTGAGTGTGTGCTCCTAGCCACCCATATCGACCGAGGGTTTTCTCTGCCACTCCATCCTTTTTTCGGAGCTTTCTGAACTTCTTGGGAGCGCAGCTCCACCACTTCACTCCCAGCTCCATCGTATATCTCGCTGCTTTCATTTCCATGTGTGAGGGTTTCTTGGGTTGCCGCCCCCATTGGGGACTCTTCAAGCACATCTTTACCCGCCGTTCTCAATCGGTTAAGAAGGCCAAGTCGAGTGACGAAAGGATGCAGGTGATTCAGCTGTGCGGGGTCCTGGCGATCCAGACGAGGGGAAAGAGTTGTTTTCCATCTATCATTTTCCCGGAGTCGGTCCGCGGTTGGCAGGCGACCTGGTTTTACTGTCAAGACCAGGCGACCCCATGGCAGTCGACCGGACTTCCCCCTTCCTCACTGGACCGAGCTAAAAAACCTGCTTCTCTGAAAGTGACGCCGGAGGAAAAGGCCCAAGTCAAAGTACTGGCTGGTCGAGTGGTTGAGCTTGTCCGTGAGGGCGTGACTGGTATGGACTTGCTGGAGGTCTTCCTCCGGAGGCGCATCCAACCACTCCAGGCTCGTGACCACCCGATGTGGCTGTACTCGGGTCTTGACGACACCACTCGGGTCCTCCCGGAGGAGGTTACTGACGAGATGCTGGAGGGGTGGCTGTCGAGCATCACGGGGAACAAAGACAACCCCCGAGGAGCCAGGAGGGTAATTCCACTCGACAACTCGTATGACGTGGACCAGGTATGTCTTTATGCTCCTGACTGAGATCTTGTTTTCTTCATTGGTCTTCTTTGAGTAGGTCGATTGACTTTCGTCTTGTCTGTTGTTTTCCAGGTGACTACCGAGATGTACTCGACGCCCAACGGGGCACAGGGGCCAACTGAGGAAGGGGAGGCGAGCGGAGGTGAGAGCGGAGACGATCAAGGCGAGTGGGAGTCTGACGGTGAAGGAGAGGGAGGCGACGACGTCGACTCCAGCGAAGAGGAGGAGGAGGTTGAACCCCCTCGCCCGGAGGGGCGATCCAAGCTCACACACGACCCAGCGCGGGAGCGTGGTAGGGCGACTGCTCCTGTTGGGCAGTCGTCGAAACGCCCTCGGACCTCTTCTCCTACGCCGACTGGAAAGGCTCCCAAGCACCCACGCGCAGCGCCGTCCAAGCCGCCCAAGGCTCTGCCCAAGATGAAGATGGCCGTCCCCACCATTTCTGGGTAATAATAAAACTTGTTTTCCTTTGTCGACCGTGGACAGATCCTTGGTCGATTCATTGAGCCAATTGACTGACTTTCGAGCCTTGCAGTGCTGCTACTTCTGAGATTTCCGCCAAGGACGACGACCAAGAGATGGAGGATGCTGTTACCTCCAACCCTGGTACGATCACTGACGTTCCGCTTTGAGTCGACTGAACATTTATTGCAACTCTGGTTGATTGAATGTTTCCCTTGTAGCCCCTCCTCATGTTATCGACCTCCCGGATGACGACGACAACGAACCGCTGCGAGTGAGGAGGAACAAGAGGGCGTCGGCTGATAAGACCCCCCCAATCTGCTCCGGCGTCTGAGGCCGTAGCTCGGGATGGTGGTGACACCGCTTGGGCTTCCGTGACTTTCGCCATTCCTCTGACAAGTGTGCGGCCTTCGACGTCGACTGCGGACCCGTCTTCGCTTTTTGCCGCATACCCCGTCCCTGAGGACCAAGCGGCTGCTGCAAAAGAGGCTATACGCCAGGCGGGGATCATGATGGAGCAAGTGAAGGTGGCTCGGGAGGCCAGCCAAGCAGCTTATGATGCAAGCTCGGCTCTTCAGAGCAACGTCCAGGTCAGTCGACTCAACACTTGGTCTGTTATGATAAGCTGTTTGAAGAATCTCTTTTCTGAAGATCTTTGTATCTGTACACCCACTGGGTGTGTCTGCCAATTCTTGAACGAGTGGCGGCACGTTAAGTGCACCCACTGGGTGTAGTCCCCGAGACTACGGTGGACTGCTGGCAGTCGACTGTAGTCTTTATATTGTGTTGCTGTAGCTGTATTTCTTCACTCGGTCTGGTCAGGCCATGTCGAATGGGACTGTATCCGGTCGACTGCGGGCAGTCGACTTTTTTTTTACAGTGGGGGCATGCTGAGTGCACCCACTGGGTGTAGTCCCCGAGACTACTGTCGAATGTTCTTGATTCGGCTGTAGTCTTAGAAACGTCATCATTGTCTCTTAGTTACTCGGAAGCAACTTATTTTGGACGTCTGTCGACTGATTTTTCTTTTTACAGAAATCCTGTGAACTTGTAGCCCGCTATACTGAGTTGGAGAATCAGCAGATCTAGCTCAACCTTAACTTGAAGCTTGCTCAAGAGAATTTGAAGAAAGCGCAAGAAGAAGCAAAAGGTATGGCTGGCGAGGTTCTCCATTCTTGGCGAGTGGCTTTTCTTTCTTGTCCATTCTTGATGTTGATTTCACTCGACGTGCCGCAGATAAACTGGAGGAAGCTCTGAAGAAGAAGGATCAAGATCTTGCAGAGGCACAGAAGGAGGTCTTGGACAAAACGAGGCTTGCTGAAGAGAAAATGGCCTCGGTCGGAGCTCTTGAGCAGGAGAACTCCAGACTGAAAGCTGCTCTCGAGGTAGCCAATCAAGAGGTCAGCCGACTGAAGAACGACAACGTGGCTCTGCAGGACAAGGCAGGTGAGCTGGCGGGGAAGAGGAACGATCTGGAGGCTTATCTCGGTGGACTCGCCAAGAAGTTGTTCGTCGTGCTCGAAGGTAATTGCTCTGCTCCGACTGTCTTGCAGTTACCAAGTCTGTGTAGGGTCACTGTCTTATTCTTGAATCGTGTTTGCAGAATTCTATCAGAACTTTGAAGAGGAGACCAGTCGAGTGGAGCCAGGCTTGGACCCTGCTAACTCCCTTGTGAAGGACGAGGCTGCAATGAACGTGCTCCGTCTGGAGTCTCGTATTGCCAGCGTGGTTGACTATCTTGCTCGACTGAAGGTTGCGATGTCGCGGATCGACACATCACTCTGGCCTGGGACGACGCTTCAGAACAACCTCGAGTCCCTGATGGCTCGACTTAATGAAGTCCCAGGTCGAGTGGAGGAATGGAAGAAATCTTCTGCTAGATGTGGTGCTGATGTCGCTCTGTCTCTGGTCCGCGTCCATTGCAAGGAAGCGCGAGAAGAAAAGTTGGCCGCCATCCAAGTTGCCAATACCAGGAAGCACAACTTTCAAGACTTCATGGAGACTTTCATTGCTGCCACCACTCGTATTGCAGACGGGATCGACTTGGACGAGTTCGTCGCCCCTTCCAGTCCTCCTCCTGAGGAATGAAAAACTTTTATGCTTCACTTTAAATTTGCCTCGGAATGCCGAGTGGATTTGTAACCGTTAAACTCCGCCGAGCCGAGGGCTCGAGTACTTTGATCTGAGGTCTGGGACCTTTTAGGCTTTATCTGAACTTGATTTCTCTTTGAATATCTTCATGGTTTGATCCGTCGAGTGGAATTCGATCTTCACTCGGAATAACCTTGTATTTGCGGCGCAACTCCAAAGGAGAAGGTAGCAGTCGACTTGCGCCTCGTCGTCCTTGCGGATTGGGTTGTGTCCTGTACTTAGGCGAGCACTGGGCCGCAGCTAAGTCCCCGAGTGGGAGGTTTGCTCTCACTCGATAGGGTTTTTAAACACTTAGGCGAGCGCTGGGCTACAGCTAAGCCCCCGAGTGGGAGGTTTGCTCCCACTCGGTAGGATTTTTAAACACTTAGGCGAGCGCTGGGCTGCAGCTAAGCCTCCGAGTGGGAGGTTTGCTCTCACTCGGTAGGATTTCTAAACACTTAGGCGAGCGCGGGGCTGCAGCTAAGCCCCCGAGTGGGAGGTTTGCTCTCACTCGGTAGGATTTTTTCAAACTTAGGCGAGTGCCTGACTGCAGCTAAGTCTCTAGGTGGGAGAACTTAGGCGAGTACTGGACTGCAGCTAAGCCCCCGAGTGGGAGGATTGCTCTCCACTCGGTAGGATTTTTTCAAACTTAGGCGAGTGCCTGACTGCAGCTAAGTCTCTAGGTGGGAGAACTTAGGCGAGTACTGGACTGCAGCTAAGCCCCCGAGTGGGAGGATTGCTCTCCACTCGGTAGGATTTTTTCAAACTTAGGCGAGTGCCTGACTGCAGCTAAGTCTCTAGGTGGGAGAACTTAGGCGAGTACTGGACTGCAGCTAAGCCCCCGAGTGGGAGGATTGCTCTCCACTCGGTAGGATTTTTTCAAACTTAGGCGAGTGCCTGACTGCAGCTAAGTCTCTAGGTGGGAGAACTTAGGCGAGTACTGGACTGCAGCTAAGCCCTGAGTGGGAGGATTGCTCTCCACTCGGTAGGATTTTTTTCAAACTTAGGCGAGTGCCTGACTGCAGCTAAGTCTCTAGGTGGGAGAACTTAGGCGAGTACTGGACTGCAACTAAGCCCCCGAGTGGGAGGATTGCTCTCCACTCGGTAGGATTTTTAAACACTTAGGCGAGCACTGGGCTGCAGCTAAGCCCCCGAGTGGGAGGATTGCTCTCCACTCAGTAGGATTTTCAAACTTAGGCGAAACGGATTCGCAGCTAAGTCACCCACTGGGGGATTTCGTGTGCAAACAAAAGTGACAGCAGTTATTGGAACACTCTTGTCTTTGATAAAAATGTACTGCAGGAAATTTTTCCTTATTACATCTCGTCCGAGTGAGAATTCAAGCGTAAAATGGGCGGAGTAGTTCCGCATTCCAAGCTCGTGGCTCGTCGATCCGGTGACCAACGTTGTAGAGATGATATGCTCCATTGTGGAGGACTCTGGTGATGATGAAGGGGCCTTCCCAAGTAGGAGCAAGTTTGTGTGGTTTCTGCTGATCCACTCGGAGGACCAAATCTCCTTCTTGGAAGGTTTGGCTCTTCATATTTCTGGCATGGAATCGATGCAAGTCTTGCTGATAGATGGTCGATCTGATCATAGCCATTTCCCTCTCCTCCTCTAGGAGGTCGACTGCGTCTTGCCGGGCTTGCTCTGCTTCGTCTTCGTTGTAAAGCTCGACTCTAGGGGCGTTGTGAAGTAGATCACTTGGCAGGACGGCTTCAGCTCCGTAAACCAGAAAGAATGGCGTTCTTCCAGTCGACCGGTTTGGGGTGGTCCTCAGTCCCCACAAAACTGACGGAAGCTCGTCGACCCAAGCGCCTGTCGCGTGCTTGAGATCACGCATCAGTCGAGGCTTCAGTCTTTTGAGAATTAGACCATTTGCTCTTTCAGCTTGTCCATTCGACTGGGGATGTGCGACCGACGCGTAGTCGACTCGTGTGCCTTGAGAGGCGCAAAAAGCTCTGAACTTGTCTGAATCGAAGTTTGACCCATTGTCACTGATGATGCTATGCGGGACCCCATATCTGAATATCAACTCTCTAACGAAACTGATAGCAGTGCTAGCATCAAGATTTTTGATAGGCTTGGCTTCAATCCATTTGGTAAACTTGTCGACTGCCACAAGCACATGTGTGAATCCGCTCCTGCCTGTTCTCAGTGGACCAACCATGTCCAGTCCCCAAACAGCGAAGGGCCAGATGAGCGGAATGGTCTTCAAAGCTGATGCTGGCTTGTGCGACATGTTGGAGTAGAACTGGCAGCCTTCACACTTGTCGACTATCACTTTCGCCATTTCGTTTGCCCTGGGCCAGTAAAAACCCGCTCGGTATGCTTTGGCCACAATGGTCCGAGAGGACGCATGGTGACCACAGGTCCCCGAGTGGATATCATCAAGGATTATCTGACCTTCTTCTGGCGTTATGCACTTCTGACCGATTCCAGTCGCGCTTTCTCTATACAACTGTCCTTTTATGACTGTGAAAGCTTTAGATCGACGGACGATCTGTCGAGCCTCTTCTTCGTCCTCTAGAAGTTCTTTCCTCAAGATATACGCGATGTATGGTATCGTCTAGTCGAGAGTGATAGCCAAGACCTCCATGACTAGGTCGACCACAGCAGGAATTTCGACTTCAGTCGGATCTGTGGCACTTTTCAGTTGCGGGGCTTCTTCTGTAAAAGGATCCTCCTGGACTGACGGCGAGCGGATGTGCTCCAAAAACACATTGCTAGGAATGGCTTCTCTCTTGGAGCCTATCTTTGCCAGATCATCAGCTGCTTGATTTTTCAGTCGGGGGATGTGATGAAGCTCTAACCCCTCGAATTTCTTTTCCAACTTTCTTACTGCGTTGCAGTAGCCAGTCATAGCTGGGCTTCTGACGTCCCACTCCTTCATCACCTGATTGACCACCAAATCTAAGTCGCCATAGACCATGAGGCGCCGGACGCTGAGTGAAATGGCCATGCGCAACCCATACAAGAGTGCTTCATATTCTGCTTCATTGTTGGAGGAATCGAAGTGAATCTGGAGAACGTATCTGAGCTTATCTCCTCGGGGGGAGACCAATACTACCCCAGCATCGGAACCATTCAGCATCTTAGATCCATCGAAGAACATGGTCCAATGCTCCGAGTGAACTTGAGTCGGAAGTTGCTGTTCGATCCACTCGGCGATGAAATCTGCAATTGCTTGGGACTTGATAGCCTTCTTTGCTTCAAACTTGATATCTAGGGGAAGGAGTTCAATCGCCCACTTCGCCACTCGACCAGTTGCATCTCTGTTGTGCAGAATCTCTGACAGTGGAGCGTCACTGACGACTGTAATGGAATGGTCAGAGAAGTAGTGTGCAACCTTCTTCGTGGTCATGTAAATCCCATATACAAGCTTCTGGTAATGGGGATATCTTTGCTTCGAAGGAGTCAAAACTTCAGACACATAATATACTGGGCACTGAACTCTGAAGGCCTTTCCTTCTTCTTCCCGCTCGACCGTAAGTACTATACTGACAACTTGTCCCGTGGCCGCAATGTAAAGCAGCAGAGGCTCTTTACTGATTGGGGCAGCAAGCACCGGCTGGGTGGAGAGTAGAGCTTTGAGCTCTGCAAACGCTGCATCAGCTTCTGGAGTCCACTCGAACTTGTCAGACTTCTTCATCAGTCGGTAAAGGGGAAACGCCTTTTCACCGAGACGAGAAATGAATCGACTTAGAGCGGCCAGGCAACCTGTAAGCTTCTGGACGTCGTGTACACGCACAGGGCGCTTCATCCGGAGTATGGTGCCAACTTTCTCGGGATTGTCGTCGATTCCTCGTTCGGAAATGAGAAAACCGAGTAACTTTCCACTTGGAACTCCGAATGTGCACTTTGATGGATTGAGCTTGATATCATATCTCCTGAGGTTAGCAAAGGTTTCGGCAAGGTCAGTCAGTAGGTCGGAACCTTTCCGTGACTTAACCACAATATCATCCATGTATGCCTCCACGTTCCGACTGATTTGAGTGAGCAAACACTTCTGAATCATCCTCATGAACGTGGCTCCAGCATTCTTGAGGCCGAAGGGCATGGTGACATAACATAAGCATCCGAATGGGGTGATGAAAGCCATTTTGATCTCGTCGGGTCCATACAGACGGATCTGATGGTACCCTGAATAAGCATCTAGAAAAGACAAATGCTCACACCCCGCGGTCGAGTCGACTACCTGGTCGATGCGGGGGAGAGGGAAATGATCTTTCGGGCAGGCCCGATTGATATGTTTAAAGTCAATGCACATGCGAAGTGACTTGTCCTTCTTAGGGACCATGACAACATTGGCGAGCCACTCGGAATGGTAAATCTCTCGGATGAACTCCGCTGCTAAGAGCCGAGCCACCTCTTCGCCAATAGCTTTCCTCTTCTGGACGGCGGACCGTCGAAGATGTTCTTTCACAGGCTTGAACTTCGGGTCGACTCGTAGACGGTGCTCAGCCAACCCCCTGGGAACTCCAGGCATGTCAGAAGGCTTCCATGCGAAGACGTCCCAGTTCTCACGGAGGAACTGGATGAGCGCTTCTTCCTATTTGGAGTCGAGCGTCATTGAGATGTGAGTCGGAGCAGCATCGGGGTCGGTCGGGTGAATGTGAACTGGCTTAGTTTCACCGAACGACTAAAAAGCAGATTCTGAAGAAGGCTTCTTGGCTCGTAGCAATTCACTCGGATCAGCAGTCTTCTGGTACTCTTGCAGCTCAACAACTGCCATCTGAGCGTCAGCAATCTTTGATCCTTTCTGAAAACACTCCTCTACTTTCTTCCGATTGCCTATAACGGTGATCACACCTCTGGGGCCGGGCATCTTCAACTTGAGATACACATAGCACGGTCGAGCCATGAAGCGTGCATAAGCTGGCCGGCCCAGAATAGCATGATAAGCACTTTGGAAGTCCACAACCTCAAATGTCAACTTTTCCTTGCGGTAATTCTTTGAATCACCGAAAACCACATCGAGAGCAATCTGGCCGAGTGACTCGGCTTTCTTTCCAGGAATGACTCCATGGAAACTCATGTTGCTGGCGCTGAGCCTGGACATCGGAATGCCCATCCCTTTCAATGTTTCAGCGTACAATATGTTCAGGCCACTGCCACCATCCATCAGGACTTTGGTCAATCGAGTGCCTTCGACAACTGGGTCGACCACCAAAGCTTGCCTCCCAGGGGTGGCAATGTGTGTAGGGTGATCAGACTGGTCGAATGTGATGGCAGTCTGAGACCACTTCAGATAACTGGGTGTCGCCGGAGCAACCATATTCACTTCACGGTTAATGACTTTCAGTCGACTTTTGCTTTTGACATCAGCAAAAATCATCAGGGTGGAATTGATTTGGGGGTATCCATCGTCACTATCTTCCTTGTCCTCAACTCTGTCCGACTCTTTTTCCTTATCTTTGGACGGTTTGCCCTGAAACTGCTGGATCAGGAGCCGGCACTATTGAGTGGTATGCTTTGGGTAAATAAAATTACCCTCCTCATCTTTTTGGTGTGGATGTGACATGGCAGATCCAAAACATCATTTCCATCTTGATCCTTGACTTTCTTGGGCTTCCAGGGGCCTTTGGGTTTTCCCTTGAAATTTCCCTGGGTTGCGGCCAGGGCCTCCCCAGGGGCGGCTGGCTCGGCCTTCCGCTTCTGTTTCCGACTGGAATTGCCTCCGGTTTCCTGGGCGACTGCTTTCTGCTTGCCACTCCGGAGTCGATCTTCATCTTCTCCGTTAGCGTATTTGGTGGCAATTTCCATCATCTGATTCAGAGACATTTCTCCGGTCCGACCGAACTTCAGGTTCAATTCTCTGTATTTAACGCCTTCTTTAAAGGCACAAACTGCTTGATGGTCAGGCACATTCTCAACTGTGTGATGCAACGTGATCCACCTCTGGATGTAATCCCTCAGAGTTTCATTCGGTTTCTGCACGCAAGAACGCAATTCTGTAAGGCCTACGGGTCACTTGCATGTTCCCTCAAAGGTTGTGACAAACACTCGGGAGAGGTCCTCCCAAGTGTAGATGCTGCTGGGTGCCAACTGATTTAGCCACGCTCTGGTTGAGCCCTCTAACATGAGAGGCAAATGCTTCATGGCCACCTCATCATTGCCACTGCCAATCTGTACAGCCACTCGGTAATCTTCGAGCCAAGTGTCAGGCTTAGACTCACCGCTGAACTTGCTGACTCCAGTCGCCAACCTGAAGTTGGGAGGAATCACTGCGGCTCTGATGGCTCGACTAAAACACTCTGGCCCCGAAACATGTACTCTGCTGCTGGCAGGCGCATCTCTGTTGTGGCCTTCTCGATGAGCTCTGTTCCTGTCAACTAAACCTTGAACGAGGATAGACGTCGCGTCAAAGCCTGGGTCCCTGGGGTCGACTGGAATTCTCTGCCCAACACTATGAGGGCGCCTGTCATCTCGATGTCGAGGCGCATATGACCCACTCCTCGGGGGAGGGGTTGGCACTCGACGTCGATCATCACGATCGGATCGGTGATCATACTGCTCATTCCTTCTATACTGATCATGCCGGTCACCATGTCCCTCACGCCTCGGGGGCGATCTCGGGCTGTGAGCTGACTGGACTGTATCTGTTGCAACGGATCGACTGTGGATCCTATTCCGCGACTGAGAAACAGTGGAATTCTGGTTTCCCGCCACCCGGAGCAACGCTCTGATCTGCAACAAGCCCCTGCCAGCCTCCGACTGGGAGGGCTGAATCGATTCTGCTATACGGGCCGCGGCGGCCAAATTCTGAACTGGGGTTCGGTATACCTGCATCGGCGGGAAGAGCTGACGTCGACTAGACTCGGGAGTCCGCTGACGCGCTTGCTCGTCGAGTGCTCGCTGTAGATTCTCCAGTCGAGTGCGCTCGGCCAAGTTAGCCAAGCGCGCGTCCTCCAAAGCCCGGGTCTCGAGGGTCTCTCCGATGATAGGAGTGTGGAG